>NC_079197.1:28797816-29097816 GCF_029499605.1 Hyla sarda
AAGGGGTTTTGGGGGGGGGGGGGCTCTTTTGGATTTGGGACCATGTAATGCATTCTCCTGCACAGTCAGCTTGGGTTCATACAGACATCTTGTCCCAAAAAAGGAGATTTTCAACGGGGAGAGTTAAAAAGCCTCCCCAGAAAATCCCTTTTCATCATCAGTTATTGATCAGACATCCACCCCAGCCAGTGTCCAAACACTTTAAGGTGTTACAGATTTATTTTAAAAGAACTCAGAGATTTAAAACTTCCATCCTGAGAATAAGGATCACTGGTAGGAAAATACAGAACGGCCCAAGTGTCCATGGGGGACAGAGCAGGACCGCAGGATAATGTCGCAGAGCAACTTGCGAATGTCGCAGATCCTGTTGAAATCTTTATAATTTATATGATTTTTGTTGTTGTTGCTGTTTGTATGTCATTGTTTACTAATAGGGGGTGATTGGAATGTGATTGTTATACCTACATCATGCAGCTCTATGGCTGGGCTATGATAGCTGGCTTGTTTGTATTCGTTCATCTGGACTAATTGTAGGTTCTAGTTTCGCTGTTTGTCCATTGTCTGAAGTGGAAGGATCAATCCCATGTAAGTCATCCTATTAAGTGGCTTCTCCTGGGACCTTCTTTAGCAGGTTAGCTGGAGGAATTTTTTGCCATAGGGTTTTTTTTTGGTCTTAGAGGGGGTGGGGGGTGGGGGGGGGGGGGGGTGTTTATTTTTTTATTTTTAAAAGGAATTCTTCAAAACCGACTGGTGCTTTGGCTTGGACAATGACGCTGTGCCAGGTTAATGGTGCAGAGGGGAGAGGGGCAGGGGGGATAAACTGGGTCATTACTGCCAATAATAAGGGGGTCATATGTAGATGCCCTGCCTCTGTATAACCATGTGCTGACTATAGCATCACTTACAACATGCTCTATCTATCTATCTCATATCTATCTATCTATCTCATATCTATCTATCTCATATCTATCTATCTATCTCATATCTATCTATCTCATATCTATCTATCTCATATCTATCTCATATCTATATATCTATCTCATATCTATCTATCTATCTCATATCTATCTATCTCATATCTATCTATCTCATATCTATCTATCTCATATCTATCTATCTATCTATCTATCTATCTCATATCTATCTATCACCTGTCAGTCCCTAATAGTCTAGCTCTCATAAGTATTTTACTATCTATAAATCGCAAAATATTTCATCAATTTATGTGGAATGTACTATATATATATATATATATATATATATATATATATATATATATATATATATATACATGTACATATATATATATATATATATGTAAAATCTATCTATCTCATATCTATCTATCTCATATCTATCTCTCATACCTATCTATCTATCTCATATCTATCTATCTATCTATTTCACATCTATCTATCTATTTCATATCTATCTATCTCATATCTACCGGTTCTCTATATCTATCTATCTATCTATCTATCTATCTATCTATCTATCTCATATCTATCTATTTCGTATATCCGTCCATTAATTATAAAACAAAGGAAAAAACTGACTGCTAAAAACATAAAAAAAAAAATACCTATTGTGAAGTTCCTTCCAGGCTATGATAGGAAACATATTGGGTGTTTCATCCTTCAGATTAGGGATGATCCGGTTGCTATGTGCTGGGCTTTCTTCATATTCGTTCAGTATGATAGCAGTCTCCTCTGTGCCCCCAATTCTCTGTGCCTCCCCTCTCCCTGGAGGTGGCAGCAGCTGTGAGCATTGTGACTGCATATAACACTCACTAAAAGATGAACCTGAATATTATTACAGGAGAGAGAACAAAGATGGGTCCCGCTTGAAGTTACAGATATAATAAAAGTACAAAGAAGCATTGTTCTAGAAAGATCCAGTAATAATTCCTTCTATAATGGACCACTGCAAGACGAAATAACCGTGTATGATATGTGCAGGGCATCTTATTTACATCTAGTCATCTATTTCTATGTCTATATGTATCTATCTCTATAGATCTCTATTCATCTGTTTATATGTATACATCTATATGTATCTATCTCTATAGATATCTATTCATCTGTTTATATGTATACATCTATATGTATCTATCTCTATAGATATCTATTCATCTGTTTATCTGTATACATCTATATGTATCTATCTCTATAGATATCTATTCATCTGTTTATCTGTATACATCTATATGTATCTATCTCTATAGATATCTATTCATCTGTTTATATGTATACATCTATATGTATCTATCTCTATAGATATCTATTCATCTGTTTATCTGTATACATCTATATGTATCTATCTCTATAGATATCTATTCATCTGTTTATCTGTATACATCTATATGTATCTATCTCTATAGATATCTATTCATCTGTTTATATGTATACATCTATATGTATCTATCTCTATAGATATCTATTCATCTGTTTATCTGTATACATCTATATGTATCTATCTCTATAGATATCTATTCATCTGTTTATCTGTATACATCTATATGTATCTATCTCTATAGATATCTATTCATCTGTTTATATGTATACATCTATATGTATCTATCTCTATAGATATCTGTTTTCTAAGCAATATATCTACAACAATCTGTTCTTTCTCTGTCTCCATAACAATATATTTATAGTCATGCACATATCTGTTTATCTATCTATCTATCTATCTAATATATATCTACTATCTATCTCATATCTATCTCATATCTATCTCATATCTATCTATCTATCTATCTATCTATCTATCATCTATCTATCTCATATCTATCTATCATCTATCTATCTATCATCTATCTCATATCTATCTATCTATCTATCTCATATCTATCTATCTATCCATCTATCTATCTATCTATCTATCTCATATCTATCTATCTATCTATCTATCTATCTATCTATCTATTTATCTATCTATCTATCTATCTCCTTTCTATTTATTTCCTATTTATCTATATATCTATCTATCTATCTCATATCTATCTATCTCATATCTATCTATCTCCTATCTATCTATCTATCTATCTATCTATCTCATATCTATCTATCTCATATCTATCTATCTATCTATCTATTTAGCTTCTATCTATCTATCTATCTCATATCTATCTATCTCATATCTATCTATCTCCTATCTATCTCCTATCTATCTATCTATCTATCTATCTATCTATCTATCTCATATCTATCTATCTCATATCTATCTATCTATCTATCTATCTATCTATCTATCTATCTATCTATCTCCTATCTATCTATCTATCTATCTATCTCATATCTATCTATCTCATATCTATCTATCTATCTATCTCATATCTATCTATCTCATATCTATCTCATATCTATATATCGATCTATTTAATATCTATCTATCTATCTCATATCTGTCTATCTATCTCATATCTATCTATCTACTATCTATATCATATCTATCTATCTATCTATCTATCTATCTATCTATCTATGTCTCATGTCTCTCTTTCTATCCATAACATTTCCTTCTCTGAACAGATATTATGATATCCATAGCCAGTTTTAGGCACATGCAAAACATTCTGCAGCTATTCTCCAAATGGATTTGCTCTGGCATTAAATAACATGAAGTTTTAAATCAGAAGGAAAATATATAAGTGCGCACAATATCTGGTTAAATCACTGTACAAATTAAAATAACTCGACCTGTATCAGGGTGGTAATAATCCACTTTTATTCTCAATTCTGTCCACATTTCATGCTTCTTATTGTGCTGGCCTCAGAAATCTGGTTCTCATTTAAAACTGCTTTAAATTGCCTCTACCTAAGTGCACAGCTACAAGCCCATTATACTGTGCGCTCCGTGTGCTCACTATGGCGCTGCCCTCTCTACATTGTGTGGGGATAGTCAATGAAGAATTAACACCTACCATCGGATCCCCAAGGATCACACCTTGTACCTAGAATGGGGTCTCTAATGGAATCCTTCATTTATATCTATGAATAACGAGGCCTTCAGCTAGAAACCAGATATTCCCCCAGTGGACTGAATTCACCTGGTCAAGTTACTGTTCCCTTAAAGGGGTACTCCGGCGCTTAGACATCTTATCCCCTATCCAAAGGATAAGGGATAAGATGCCTGATTGCGGGAGTCCCGCCGCTGGGGACCCCCGTGATCTTGCACTCCGCACCCCGTTTATAATCAGTCCCCGAAGCGTGTTCACTTTGGGTCTGATTACTGCTGATCATGGAGCCGGAGCGTCGTGATGTCACGGCTCCGGCCCCGTGTGATGTCACGCTCCGCCCCCTCAATGCAAGCCTATGGGAGGGGGCGTGACTCCGTCACGCCCCCTCCCATAGGCTTGCATTGAGGGGCGGAGCGTGACGTCACACGGGGGCGGAGGTGTGACATCACACGCCGCCTGCCCCCTTGGTCGTCGGTAATCAGATCCGGAGCGAACACGCTCCGGGGACTGATTTTAACTGGGTGCGGAGTGCAAGATCACGGGGGTCCCCAGCGGCGGGACTCCCACAATCAGGCATCTTATCCCTTCTCCTTTGGTTAGGGGATAAGATGTCTAAGCGCCGGAGTACCCCTTTAAAGGAACCAAGATCAATTAGTATTATCTGTTATGGCTGCAATGTAGGTAGATTACTGATCTTGTAAAGATTCCAAAGCTTTATATTATAGGAAAATCCCATTGATACATATGGCCAGCGCCTATAGGCCCTGGGGTTTTCTGGCCATCCCTTTATATATAGATATTGACTTGGAAATAAGATCATTGCCACATGCCGCAGGTCAGCCTTGTCTGTTCATATACAGTGATCCCTCAACTTACAATGGCCTCAACATACAATAGTTTCAACATACAATGGTCTTTTCCGGACCATTGGAACTTGAAATCAAACTCAACATACAATGTACAGACAGTCCAGATCTGTGAAACGTGTCAATGGCTGGAAGAACTGACCAATCAGAATGGGTATTCACTGGTAAATCACCTCTATTACTGACTGGCTGTCTGGTAGCGCCCCCTACAGAACAGGGAGGAACTACAAGTTCTGTACTACTCCTTACCTGGGCCAGGGTTAGCTGCTCCTTTGGACACCAAGTAAGGGCGGCTCCATTTGGGACACTGTGTGTACTGTATAGGACCCTGAAGAAGCTCTTGTCCTCTACTTAAAGGGGTACTACCGTGGAAAACTTTTTTTTTTTTTTTTTAATCAACTGGTGCCAGAAAGTTAAACAGATTTGTAAATCACTTCTATTAAAAAACCTTAATCCTTCCAGTACTTTTTAGGGGCTGTATACTAAAGAGAAATCCAAAAAGAAATGCATTTCCTGTGATGTCCTGACCACAGTGCTCTCTGCTGACCTCTGCTGTCCATTTTAGGAACTGTCCAGAGGAGAAGCATATGTTTGCTATGGGGATTTTCTCCAGTTCCTAAAATGGACAGCAGAGGTCAGCAGAGAGCACTGTGGTCATGACATCACAGGAAATGCATTTCTTTTTTGGATTTCTCTTTAGTATACAGCCCCTAAAAAGTACTGGAAGGATTAAAAATTTTTAATAGAAGTGATTTACAAATCTGTTTAACTTTCTGGCACCAGTTGATTTAAAAAAAAAAAGTTTTCCACGGTAGTACCGCTTTAAACCATTGTTTCCCAACCAGGGTGCCTCCAGCTATTGCAAAACTACAACTCCCAGCATGGCTGTCCGGGCATGCTGGGAGTTGTAGTTTTGCAACAGCTGGAGGCACCCTGGTTGGGAAACACTGACAGACAGTAATTTACAGTTCCCAGCAGCTTTTTCTTACTTCTATATGTAAGGATTTCTTTTATCTGTATTAGTTATCTACAGATTTTTCTTTATTCCTTGCATTTTCCTATTTTTTGGATGACATTTTGGGGCTTCAGAACCAATTACCAGGTTTCCATAGAGTTCTGGTCTCAACATACAATGGTTTCAACATACAATGGTCGTCCTGGAACCAATTAATATTGTAACTTGAGGGACCACTATACATTTATGGGAATGAAAAGACATAGATAAGATGGGTCTTTGCTGTTAACCATGGTTCTTTGGTCTGGCGCTGTAATACTCTTTGTGATGTCCAAATTTCATCGGGTGGGTTCACATACGCCCATATGGTAAAACATTTTATGCAGCATTTTTGAATCTGATAAGTCGACTGGTCTCCATTAAAGCTTATAGGGGGACATGTATAATTGCCTTTACACCATTTTTCACATCTACAATTTGGCGCAATTGCATTTTTTAATTTTTTTTGGTGGATGCATTTCTAAAGTTGTCATCTATTTGGTGTACCGTACACCACTTTATGCAGTGGACCGGTATGTATCATCTGCACAAAAAATTTAAGTATACTTTTTTGGCGCAATTGCGCTTTTTTTGCAAAAAATTCTAAGACTGCTAGCAAGGACACGCAGAAAAGTGTCAGACGCTACACTGTTTTAATCCATCCAAGCAAATTGCTTATTTTTGTGGGGAGTTTCTTGTTGGAAGTTGTTTGTTAATATGTGATGTCATTGCACGGTGTTTCCCCTTAGGTTACGTCGCAATTAAAAGTTGATTTTGCTTTTCAATGCTCTATTCACACGTACAGTATTCTGCGCAGATTTTCTGCGCAGATTTGATGCGCAGGATTTTCTGCTGCAGATTTCAATGTTAACTGAATGACTGAACACGGCATCAAATCTGCGCAGAATATTGTACGTGTGAATAGACACTAAATGTGTTTATTTTTCAAACATAAATAATCACCGACATACACCAGAAAAACAAGACATCATATTGCAAACACATTAAAACAAACACAATAAAATGTAGGGATACAATAAAAAAAAATAATAATAATAATTAAAATCGGATTTGGACATTTTGTGGTAACGTAAACCAAAACCGATGATTCTCACTCGGAAAAACTTTCCTTCTTAGTATATCCTAACCTGCGCCTACGAGATGCGCCAATTTCTTGAGAGGGACCAGGTGTAGGAGAAGAATCTCCCTCTAAGGCAAACTCACCGACAAAATCCAGCGACGTGATCTAACTTTATAATTAATATGTTCAAATAATATCGTTACTATAAATTAAAGAAAGATCAAACAACAATTATTTAAGATGACCTTAGAAAAACAGACAAGTACCATTAGTGCAAAATACCTTGATGCAGGAGAGACCTTTTTGACAAACTTGTGCACTTTCGAAGAGTGGTTCCAGTTTGAAGTTTGTACCTAATTTATCATGAGGCTTGGACTATAATGGTAAATTTGCTGCAATTGCGCAAAATTTGCACATCTTGAAAGCGTCTACGATATAGTCTAAAATACACCAACATTGATACATCTCCCCCATACTGTCCTCCATCTATCTATCTATCTATCTATCTCTCTCTCTCTCTCGTATCTATCTATCTATCTATCTATCTATCTCATATCTATCTATCTCATATCTATCTATCTATCTATCTCATATCTATCTATCTCATATCTATCTATCTATCTATCTATCTATCTCATATCTATCTATCTCATATCTATCTATCTATCTCATATCTATCTATCTCATATCTATCTATCTATCTATCTATCTCATATCTATCTGTCTATCTATCTATCTATCTATCTATCTATCTCATATCTATCTATCTCATATCTATCTATCTATCTCATGTCTATCTATCTATCTATTTATCTATCTGTTTCATATCTATCTATCTATCTATCTATCTATCTATTATGTATCTATCTCATATCTATCTATCTACCTGTCTCATATCTATCTATCTATCTATCTATCTATCTCATATCTATTTATCTATCTATCTCATATCTATCTATCTATCTATCTATCTCATATCTATCTATCTATCTATCTATCTATCTCATATCTATCTATCTATCTCATATCTATCTATCTCATATCTATCTATCTCCTATCTATCTATCTCATATCTATCTTATATCTATCTATCTATCTATCTATCTATCTATCTATCTATCTATCTATCTATCTCCTATCTATCTATCTCATATCTATCTCATATCTATCTATCTATCTCATGTCTATCTATCTATCTATCTATCTATCTATCTGTCTATCTGTTTCATATCTATCTATATATCTATTATGTATCTATCTATCTCATATCTCTCTATCTGTCTCATATCTATCTATCTCATATTTATCTATCTATCTCATATCTATCTATCTCATATTTATCTATCTATCTATCCATCTATCTATCTATCTATCTCATATCTATCTATTTTTTTTCTCTCTCAGTACGTACAAGCATTATTCACGGATATATTTATTAGAAAAGAAGTGTGACCTGATGGATCCTTTAGGCTGGTGTACCACACTGGCCATTTTCAGCAGGATACCAGCCAAATCCTTCAGGAAAGGAGAAACCTGGTCCCTAACATGTTAAAACCCTGCCCTCTGCTGGGCACAGAAGGTAATAACTCCTTCCTATCTCTGCATGTTCCATCTCACCATGTGGCCTTTGCACAGAAATCTATATTCCAGAAACTGTTTTAGTAAAAAGTTGTGTTTGCAACTGGCACGATTGGGGCCGGCCTAGTAGGATTTTTATTTATTTGTTTACTTTTTTAAGGCTGGCATAGTATTGGCTCAGTAGTTACTAAAATATATTGTCACCCACCTATGATGCCAATCCTAGTGTCCGGGCTTTCCCCCCTTTTTTTTGTAACATGGGCACAGTTGGCTCTTGAATGTTTTCAGGAAGACAAAGGGATTTGGGGATATATGACTAGTTGTAGGGCTGAGCGCCAGCGTGATCCCCCCTCGGCTGTCCCTAATTACACATGTAAAGGGCAGGACAATATTAAGATCTGACGCTGTCCCAGGAGGGTGGTAAGACTTGATCCCTGAATGAGAAGAAAAGGGTATTGAGGATTGATTATCTTCACGAGGAGGGATTTTGTCTTAATAATAAAAGACTTGCTGTCAATAAACAGATTGACCCTTTGAAGGCTATAGAGCTCTCCGCACTGCGAGCCCGCCATGTACAACCTGCCTCAATATTACATTGGCATTTCCATCTACATATTTTAAGGTGGACTTTGCGGTGACATGAAATCCGAAATACTTAGATTTCCCACAAACAGTCTGACAACACAGCGCACAGGCGTCTTTCATTACTAGTGATGAGCAGCGTAGGCCATATTTGAATTCGCGAATATTTGTACGAATATTCGTCCTATATTCGAGAATTTATGTTTGCTCTCTTTATTTTTTATGCGAAAATTCGGAATGAAATTCGTATAGTGCGCATGCGTAATTATATCTCGCCTAAAAGAAGGGAGGGATCAGTGTCCAGTCTAAATAAATATTCGCATCAATTCACATAAAAAAACGAATACTCGTCATTATGAATCTATATAATTATGTTCTAAATATTTGCGAAATCGCCAAGTGCCAATCCTCACGGGAAAAATTTGCATTTCGAATGTTCGCGCTCAACACTATTCATTACATTAGACCGGTGTTTCCCAAGCAGTGTGGCTCCAGCTGTTGCAAGACTACAACTCCCAGCATGCCCGGACAGCCTTCGGCCATTTGGTATTTATTAAGGGCGCAAATGCATTAGTAACTGCCCCCCACCCCCCCCGTAGTCTTTGCACTCTGGATCTGGTGCCTAAGGGGGCCAAAATGTCCCCTACCAAAATAATATTCGTCCAGTATTGTACAGTATGTGGTACATGGTGGGTGGGGGTCCTGTTACAGATTTTGCATTGGGGGTTGGTTATGCCTCAGAATTAACCATGTTTGTCAAATTAAGAAAATAATAGAGTTTTGTTTAAAGGGGTACTCCATCCCCAAGACATCTAGGGGATAAGATGTATGATCGCGGGGGATCCCCGCAATCTAGCATGCAGCACCCACCTCTAAGCACTGCAGGAAGCACTGGAGGCTCTCAGTGTTATGCCTCCCAACCACGACTCCGCCCCCATGTGATGTCATGCCCCGCCCCCTCAATGCAAGTCTATGGGAGGGGGCGTGACGCTGCTGAAAATCTGCTGAAGAAAATCAGCCCAAATCTGCCCATGTGAACCTACCCCAAGGGTACATTCACACGAGCAGATTACCTGCTGAATTTCCGCATCTTATTTGCTGCGGAAAATCCACAGTGGATTTTGCTACCATTGACTTCAGTGAGTCAGCTAAAAATCCACAATATAGGCAGATTTGCAGATTTTCCTTCAGGTCCATTGAAGTCAATCTTGAAGTCAATGGTAGCAAAATCTGCTTCGGATTTTCCGCAGCAAATACGCTGCAGAAATTCCACAGGTAATTTCATGTGAACATAGCCTAAGGGTACCTTCATACGGAATTCCACATTGGAATTCTGCATGGAGATTCTGCTGCAGCAGACTCCCATTGAAATCACTGGGATTCTGCTGTGTTGTGCACACGCCAGAATTTCCACGCCAGATGTTTCTGCCACAGAAATTCTAATTTGAATTGAACCTGTTCATTCTTTCTGCGGACTCCACATGGAATGTCTAGCCCTCTATGAGATGGCGCATTCCCGAGCGGTCATAGAGCCGGCATGTTATGCCGGTGCCTGCAGTCTGCAGAGTGTTCGCACAGAGTTTTCCTGTGCTGATATTCCAAGGTGTGAACATAGCCTTAAGGTAGGAAAATCGGCAGCAAAAACTCAACAGCAAAACACGTTCGCATTGCGATTTTACAACTATCTAGTTGATACAATTTTATTGTATCATATCAAATATTCGATATATCCATTGATTTGTTTTGGCAAATTGTATCCGAAGCCTGTACCCGTTATGGACTGTTGACACTTTCTTGCTTTTTTCTTTATTTTTGTTTGTTACAGAATTATGGCGATGTTTTCATTCTTTTAACTCTACGCAATTTTTTAAAATCATCTAAAACAGTGTTTCCTAACCAGTGTGCTTCCAGCTCGGAGTGCATCATAAAACTAGAATCGTATTGGTAGTACATTCCAAGTTTTTATCTATTTTATTTTTAAAAATCATATCCGTTGTAGACCAGGGTTTCCCAACCAGCGTGCCTCCATCTGTTGCTAAACTACAACTCCCAGCATGCCCGGACAGCCAAAGGCTGGTTGGGAAACACTGGTCCACTGACTGGTTTACTAGAATGGACCTTGGAAGCTACAAGACCTTGACAGAACCCTAGCTACAAAGATCAATCTCTAAGTCTTTCAAGTCAGTATCAATTCATTTGGTGAAAGCACCACAAGTCCCAGAAAGGCAAGAGGGCCCCCAAGGGGTTACGGTGCATCCTCTCACTTTGCACCATACTGTCAGTGTGTTACCATTTGCACCCAGCTCAGTAAAGACAGTTATCTGTAACCTGACGTCGGTGTGTTCCTTTACTCCCTGTGTCTGGCCCAGGAGAAGTTGTTTCCAACCTCAGACCGTGTATAGGCTAACTGTGCCCTGGCGTCACAAAGTGATCAGGTATTTCTCTTAGCACCCCCTGTGGTTTCCACACAGTATTTTCTAGGATCAGACTTTTTTTCTTACACAGATCCTCGATCAGATTGAGATCTGGGGACTTTGGAGGCCCAGTCAACACCTTGAAGTCTTTCAACGTTCCTAAATAACTTTTTCAGCGTGGCATTGTACATTATCTTACTTATTAGCAAAAAAAAAAAAAAAAGGAAAAACAAAATGTCAAATATATTCATAAAAGTCCCCATGAACATCAATGGATAGTACACAAGGGGAGACTGAACAATGGCGTCTCATTATAAACAAATGAAGTGCTTAACTCTGGCTAAGAGATAAAATGTATGCTCAAGCATTACAGATAGTATAGGTCCTAACCACTACACTACTTGTGTTAGGTCCTAACCACTACACTACTTGTGTTAGGTCCTAACCACTACACTACTTGTGTTAGGTCCTGACCACTACACTACTTGTGTTAGGTCCTAACCACTACGCTACTTGTGTTAGGTCCTAACTAGTGTTGCTAGCGAATATTCGCAATGCAAATTTCATTCGCGAATATTTGCGAATATTACGAATATTCGTTTTTTTTGTTTTGTTTTATTTTTTTCACAGTACACATCACAGTGATCATCCCTCTCTGCTTCCAGCTTGTGTGGTATAAAGAAGGCTCTAATACTACTGTGCGAATTTTCGCTTATGCTAATTTTGTATATGCTAATTTTCGCATATGTTAATTTTCAAATTCGCAAATTTTCACTTATGCGAAAATAAAACGAGAATATTACGAATATGCGATGAATATTCGTTCATATATTCGCGAATATTCAAGAATTCGATTATGGCCTATGCCGCTCAACACTAGTCCTAACCACTACACTACTTGTGTTAGGTCCTAACCCCTAAACTACTTGTGTTAGGTCCTAACAACTACACTACTCGTATTAAGTCCTAACCACTACACTACTTGTGTTAGGTCCTGACCACTACACTACTTGTGTTAGGTCCTGACCACTACACTACTTGTGTTAGGTCCTGACCACTACACTAATTGTGTTAGGTCCTGACTACTACACTACTTGTGTTAGCTCATATCCACTACACTACTTGTGTTAGGTCCTAACCACTGCACAACTTGTATTAGGTCCTGACCACTAAACTACTTGTGTTAGGTCCTAACAACTACACTACTCGTATTAAGTCCTAACCACTACACTACTTGTGTTAGGTCCAGACCACTACACTAATTGTGTTAGGTCCTGACCACTACACTACATGTATTAGGTCCTGACCACTACACTACTTGCGTTAGCTCATATCCACTACACTACTTGTCTTAGGTCCTAACCACTACACAACTTGTTTTGGGTCCTAACCACTACACAACTTGTATTAGGTCCTAACCACTACACTACTTGTGTTAGGTCCTGACCACTACACTACTTGCATTAGGTCCTAACCACTACACTACTTGTATTAGGTCCTGACCACTACACTACTTGTATTAGGTCCTATCCACTACACTGCTTGCATTAGGTCCTGACCACTACACTACTTGCATTAGGTCCTGACCACTACACTACTTGTATTAGGTCCTAACCACTACACTACTTGCGTTAGGTCCAGACCACTACACTACTTGTATTAGGTCCTGACCACTACACTACTTGCGTTAGGTCCTGACCACTACACTACTTGTATTAGGTCCTGACCACTACACTACTTGTATTAGGCATTTTGGCCCTTGTCAATGTCACTCAGATCCATGCACTTGTCCATTCTTCCTGCTTCCACTTCGAGAACTGACTTTTTAATTGCTGCCTAATATATATATCACCCCTGAACGACACCAATGTCACCAGACAAACACCCGTACCTGTAGAGGTTTTATTGTTGTGGCTGATCACTGTATATGTGTAGATGTAAACATGTGTATGTCTGTGATGGTTTGTGTCGGTGTCTGGGCCAGTAAGAGTTGGCATTTTATATATGGCTTCTCAAGAACAGCTTTCTTATCATTTTATTGTATACAGATCCAGGTTTGCATGACATATTTGTTTGTATGTTATAAATTCTAGTTTATGCTATGGCTTTATGAAATGTTACATGAGTGGTATGCAATGAAATAAATATGCAAAATTATAGCCTCTATGTGAGTGCATGAAAAGTTTAAAAGAGAGATAGGCAGACAGACAAGGCAAATAGAAAGATAGATAGGAGATAGATAGATAGATAGATATGAGATAGATAGATATGAAATGGATAGATAGATATGAAATGGATAGATAGATATGAGATGGATAGATAGATAGATATGAGATAGATGGATAGATAGATAAATAGATAGAAATGAGATAGTTAGATAGATAATGGAGTCCACATGTAATGTCCCAGTACGGGATGTTGCCGTACTGTACTTCTGTCCTGTCAGGCAGAGTCCCTGCATGTCCTTGGGGCTCTCCTGCAGCATAGAAGAACCCCAGTTCTATGGGGTTCTGCGGCAGAGAACCCCAGTGACCAGGTGACCTCCCATGTGACCTATGGGCTCCTTGCACAGCCCCCCTATATAATATTGGGAGGGTCTGTAATCACTCTCTTAAGTTCCTGCTGAGGTCCAGTGCAGTCAAGTGTTCCAGTACCTGTGTCCAACCATTGGAGGCCTCAAGTCTAAATCTCAAGTCAAGTCAAGTCATCTATAGTCACCATGGCCTGCATTATAGTCTGTCAAGTCACTGCAAGTCCCAGCAAGCCTGCAAGGTTCACTGTGTCACTGGCCACCTCTCTGGGATATTGGCTGAACTGCATAGACTATACCATGTCCTACCTCAGTAAAGCTACCGTTACCCTTAACCTGGCCTTGGATTCTTTATTGCGCCTGCCTAACCTAGGATTAGTGGTTGTAACTCTGAGCGCTCCGGGTCCCTGTCCCTCCCCGGAGCGCTCGCGGCATTCTTCTGTGTGCAGCGCCCCGGTCAGACCTGCTGACCGGGAGCGCTGCTCTAGTGTTACCAGCGGGGATGCGATCCGCGTGGCGGGACATGCCCGCCCGCGGGTCGCATCCCGATCCTCTCACCTGCCCAGTCCTCCTTCTGTTCCATCCCGGCGCTCTCTAGGGCGCGCGTGTGCGCCGGCTCTCTGAAATTTAAAGGGCCAGTGCACCACTAATTGGTGCCTGGTTCAATCAGTGTAATCACTCCCATTTGGTATAAAAACCCTCTTCCCCTTCCTGTCCTTGCTGGATCTTGTTGCCCTTGTGCCAGTGAAAGCGTTTTTGTGAACCCATTGCCTGTGTATCCAGACCCTTGCTGTTGCCCCTTACTACGAACCGTTGCTACCTGCCCTGACCTTCTGCTACGACTGACCTTGCCTTTGCCTTGTCCTTGTGTCCCGTGCCAGTCTAAGCCGCCAGAGGGGTTGAGTCGCTACCGGATGGAACGACCTGGGGGTTACCTGCCGCAGCAAGTCCATCCCGCTTTGCCGCGGGCTCTGGTGAAAACCAGTAATCCCTTAGATTCCGTTCCCCTGGTATGGCCCACGCCATTGCCTCTCTGGCACAGAGGATCCACTACCCGTGTCCTCCCCGCATACCAGTCCGGATCCTGATAGTGGTACTACCTTCTGGTGGTTATAAGGCCAAACCACGCCCTGGTGTAACAACAAAAGGGGTTTAATACCATCTACCCCTGGGGCCATAACATCTTCCCCCTTACACCTCACATCACAACCCGTGGCGCACCACAACTCTCTTTTGGCATCACAAACAGGATTCGGGTGTGTGTCAAATGCCACAAAGCCACAAGTCCTCCTCCACCTAGTATGAACTGTGTCCGAGAGAATTTGCATGCCGATGCGACAGAAGTTTGCACCAGAAAAGTGTATGGGACTGTTGTTACTACAAAGTGTTACTGGCGGTGCTGGTGAAATAGAGGGGGAGGTGAAGGTAAGACTGTTAATTGCCATTGCGGAGTGTACAAAATTAGTACCTAAAAGGGTTAAACATAGTCTAGTATTTCCTACACGAGTGGCTGCAGCTCTGTCCCGTCAGTCCCCAGAAGTGACGCCTCTTCAGTGTGCGAGGAGGACCTAAAGATCCGTCCCGTGTTGCACGGAGGAAGATTTTACCAGCCGGACCAAACAGGAACTTCCCTGGGCGCAGCCATATTGAGGGTTCTGGCGTCGGCGTCTGGCTCTATGATATAAAGTCAAGCACCAGCTGCAGCACAGACTCTGCATAAACCAATGATCTTCCGCAGTAAATCTTCGGCACCGCAGGCGTATCACATTAAGCCCTTAGTGCCCAGCAGTATCACAGGGTACTGGCCATATAGTGGGGGGAGCGCCACTAAGACGGTCCCAGTCTGCCAAGATTAAGCAGCTGCAGCACATCACCAAACGTCTTAAAGAGACAGCGCACTCAAATCATCTTAAAGCGACAAAGCACTCAAATCATCTTAAAGTGACAGCGCACTCAAAGTGATCTTCAGGATGTCAGCACCCAGCTCTCCAGATCAACCTGGTGACAGTGCCCCTTCAGAGCCAGCAGCGGGTTCCAGCATCAGTACTAGTGTTCTTGTGGAATCCTGTCCTCCCTACCTACTACAAAGACCCCTTCACCCTGTGGGATTTAAAGGAGAAGATCCCGAGTTTGTCTTTTACTCTCTCCCTCCTAATCAACAGGTGCAGCTGCTCACAGGACAAATACAAGGACCAGCACTTGAGGAAGTCTGCACCTGGCCAGCCTCCGAGAAGGCGACTGTAGAGCAGATCTTCGAAGGACTGTACCAGGTATTTGAGTCACATTCTCTGTCAGAGGTACATCTCTAATTATATGAAAGGTGACAGAAACCAGGTGAGACTCTAAAAGCTTATGCTATAGCCCTACAGAATGCACTAGAGACTGTTCAAAAGTTAGATGGTATAACTCCTGATCAGGGCAACAAAGTATTGATGGACAGATTTATTGATGGGGCTCAAGTCATCTATAGACACCGTGGCCTGCATTGTCTGTCAAGTCACTGCATGTTCCCAGCAAGCCTGCGAGGTCTCCTTGTGTCATTGGCCACCTCTTTGGGATATTGGCTGAACTGCATAGGCTGTTCCATCTGTCTTACCTCAGTAAAGCTACCGTTACCCTTAACTTGGCTTTGGACTCTTTATTGTGCCTGCTTAACCTAGGATTAGCGGTACTACCTTCGAGTGGTTATAAGGCCAAACCACGCTCTGGCATCACTACAAGAAGGGGTTAATAACATCTGCCTCCTTACACATCACATCCTACCCCGTAGCGCACCACACACATATTTCACAGAAAAAGTTCTGTAGATATTGACCACAAGGGGCACTGTTTTCTTTAAACCTATAGGTAACAGAGTTCACATATCAAAAAAAATCATCAAAAGTCCGGCATGTCCAATCGTCCGGTGTCAAAACTCAGACGCTGACCACTAGGGGCGCTGTTTTATTCTGTTCTTTATCTGTGTACGTTTTACATAACTATCAATTCTCTTGGTGGATCTCATTATTTAAAGAATGTTGAAAAAAGTTCTATTCTGGATTTTTTTTGTTGAACTCCCCTCTATTTATTAAAACAATGCTATATTGTAAAGCCTTCGATTTTCAGGCATCATCACACATGTGCTCATATAAAGTATACAGCTTTTTTTCATATTAAACCATTTATTTCAGTTTATACAGGGCCGGTAGATTTCACAGTCCTCATATCTCACTTTAATATCTGCTTTCTTTCCCCCTTCACCTGTGCTTTTAACAAGTTACACTTGATGTGAAAACAAAAAAAAAGTAGAGTTTCCACTATAGGATTTCCTCTTGAAAATTTAGTGCCTTAACACCCTCTGTTTGCTTTGTGACTTCAGTTTCCAAAACAGACTTTACATAAAGTGTTACAATACATCTATAGAAACAAGGAGAATGTGTGCCGCTACTACTTGTACGTAATGGTGAGATGGAACTATTAAAAAATAGAGAACGTAAAACACAGTCGAAGAATTCCATTTCTATAAATTTTTGATTTGAAATGAATGTATTTTAAATCCATGTACTTTAATTACAATATATATATATATATATATATATATATATATATATATTTATTTTTTTTAACCCACTCGGCACTTTATGATATGCACCTTATGTAACATAACTATGCACTTGTAATACTGTTTGCACTGATTTTATTGCAATGTATTGATACAGTTTATGCACTTTATTTTTTGATTGTTCACATCTATTATGTAATTAATTGTACACATGTGTTTGGGTATTTATACCCCCTACTTGAGTTGTGTCACTTGAAAATGGTCCTATGGTAGGACAGAAACGTCGCTGCTGCTAGGTGAGCTAATAAATTCATCACTTATTCACGTACCTAAGGAGCGCCGCGCTTTTTCTACGTCTACATTACGTGGACTTTGGTCAAGTCTGGGGCACTGGCAACCGCTGCAATACCGGATGAGTAGTGCTGCATATTCTTTAAATTTATATATATATATATATATATATATATATATATATACACACATATATATTAGTTTGTTTTCAACTAATTAATTTTAAGCAACTTGAGTTAGTGAATTATTTCATATTATTTTCATTTTCGTTAGTTATATCAAATTAATTGTCTAAAACACTACTTAAACCAGCTCCCTCATTGACTTTACTGGAGTACATTTATTCTTTTGGCTTTTTTTATTATTTTTATTATTGTTTGCTTATGTATTATGTCTTTATATCTATTAATTAAGTAATCAATGTATTTATTTATTTATTTTATTTATATATTTTATTTTATTTATTTATTTAATTTATTTATTTATTTATATTCTTTTAATAAATAAATGAATGCAAAAACCACCAACAAAGGAAAGCTGGTATAAACCTAGCCTAACATTTGTAATTTCTAGGCATTTTAGAGGGTAAGGCTGGTTTCATGTAGTTGTAATAGGGTCAGATTTTTGGATCTGTATTGTGGTTTCAATCCCAATGAAATACAAATATCCATAGGGTTTAATGGGGATCTAAGTTTGGATTAAATAGGAGTCCTAGCATTGTAGCTCTAAACCTAAAATCTGTCTCTATTATACCCTTATATCTTAAAGGGGTACTCCGGTGCTGAGCATTCGGAACAAATAGTTCCGAAAGCTGAGAGCCGGCGTTGGGGCTCGTGATGTAACGGCCGCCCCTTGAGACGTCACTCTCGCCCCCTCAATGTAAGTCTATGGGAGGGGGCGTGGCAGTCGCCACGCCCCCTCCCATAGACTTACATTGAGGGGGCAGAGTGTGACGTCACAAAGGGGCGGGGCTGTGACATCACAAGCCCCGGCGCAGGCTCTAAGCTTTGGGAACTATTTGTTCCGAATGCTCAGCACCGGAGTACCCCTTTAAGGATTCCTTTTAGTTACATAAAGGTTTGATATGATATTATTAGGTACAGCATATTTTTCCTCAGATTAAAGGGGTATTCCAGGAAAAAACTTTTTTTTTATATATATATATCAACTGGCTCCAGAAAGTTAAACAGATTTGTAAATTACTTCTATTAAAAAATCTTAATCCTTTCAGTACTTATGAGCTTCTGAAGTTAAGGTTGTTCTTTTCTGTCTAAATCCTCTCTGATGACACCTGTCTCGGGAAACGCCCAGTTTAGAAGCAAATCCCCATAGCAAACCTCTTCTAAACTGGGCGTTTCCCGAGACAGGTGTCATCAGAGAGGATTTAGACAGAAAAGAACAACCTTAACTTCAGAAGCTCATAAGTACTGAAAGGATTAATATTTTTTAATAGAAGTAATTTACAAATCTGTTTAACTTTCTGGAGCCAGTTGATATATATATATATATATATATATATATATATATATATAAAGTTTTTTCCTGTATAACCCCTTTAAACCTATGCAATAATGCTACTTAGTTACTACTATTACAACTACCACTACAACAAATTAAAATTTAAGATTAAAATGCTAAATATATAGGGAAACTCTTTGAATGCTGATGGTTGACACTATAGCTGTGTGGGTAAGTGGGCAACATTTGTTACCATACATACATCCCTATATAAGCTCCTATATGTTGTATGTACATATATAAAGACTTCAAACAAGCAAATATACACCCAAATATGGGAAACTGATGTGATGCATTGTATATATATATATATATATATATATATATATATATATATGATTCCTTATGTGTAAAACACCTACAACAAAAGGCGAATAAATAGCCATCTTTACTTGCACACTAAACACATACACATGGCAATCAGTATGTCTCGGTGGGATTTTGATTATTAAAGTTCCCACCCAGTATTCTGATTTTGTATTCTCTCAGGCATCACAGGGTTAAAGCGAGCATCAGATGGCAATATTGTCTGAGTCTGCTTCATATGAGACACAACCTGCAGAAATCAAATGCCCTGAGCAATGTAAACAGTTCACAATCCCCCTTATGAGCCGGCTACAAGTGATTAATAAGATCTGAATCTCATAAAAAAAAAAAAAAAAAAAAGCTTCTCAGTTATGCAGTTTTTATTTTATTTTTCCATATCCTTTTAGGCGAGCTTGTTTTTAAGTTTAATTCCCAAAACCTTCCTGTGTTTTGTATCTTATGCATTTCATTGTGTGGTGATGGGGGTGCTCGGTGTTGCCTGCAAATAAAAAAGCAATTTGTCATGGAGAATAGGAATGGATAGGAAACGGTGAAGAATAAACAAGTGTATGGACGTGTCTGTAGATCTATATACTGTCCATCTGTTTATTGAGTAATATATATGCATGCACTTTTTGTTATGTTTTTCATATTTTGTTTCATAAGTAGCTATCAATCATCTGTTTTGCTCGATCTATCTATCTATCTATCTCATATCTATCTATCTATATTTTATATTATTTCTTTCTCTCTCTCTCTTTCTTTCCTTCTTTTCTTATTTTTTGTATTTCCTTCCTTCCATAGCTAGAATGATATTTAAAAAAAAAAAAAAAGAAAAAAAAGATATATATATATATATATATAAATACATATATATATATATATATATATATATATATATATATAAAACGTGGAGCTCCCCCCGATACACAGAGTTTGTTAACCATTTAGTAAAATTGTGTCATTGCATATGTAAATATGCAGTACATAACACACCATTTTTTTAAATAAAATGTATACTGTCATTAAAAAGTCATTTAAAAAAAAAAATCCAGAAATAGTGCTTTCCCTTTGTTTTATGTTTTTTTCAATGTACATGAATTACTGTACATTACTGTCATGTAAAAATTGGCAATACTAAAGGGATTATCTCATAACAGACGATAATCTTGTTGCTGTCAGATGTTCATTTTCTCTGCAGCGGCCACTAGAGGGGAAATGTGGTATTACACATCTTTCTTTTATTACATAGATAGTATGAGTTCACCAGAGAGAGAGAGAGAGAGAGAGAGAGAGAGAGAGAGAGAGAGAGAGAGAGAGAGAGAGAGAGAGAGAGAGAGAGAGAGATAGATAGAGAGAGAGAGAGAGAGAGACTACTTGTTTAAAGGGGTATTTCAGTGGAAAGCAAATGTTTTCAAATCAACTGGTGCCAGAAAGTTATACAGATTAATAAATTACTTCTTAAAGGAGTGCTCCGGGATGTTAAAATTGGGTTTCAGACTGCCGGCAGTAAAAAAAAAATAAAGGGAAACATACCTGCTGTCGCTCCCCTGATGCCTCCGGTAACCCGTTTCAGCCTCCGCCGCAATCCTCTTCCTGGTTGCCAGTGGTCGGTGAGTCATACTGCACTGCAAAGTCCTGCAGGCCCTCCTCGGCCGGCGATAGTCTGAGCGTCAGTGTGACATTTTCGGCCCTCCCACTGGTCTTCTTCCTGATGCCGGGACCAAAAACGTCACACTACCGTTCAGCCTATCGCCGGTCGAGGCGGGACTTCGCTGCTACTGGTGATTGGCTGAGTGCAGTGTGACTCACTGACCACCGACAACCAGGATCGCAGCGGAGGCCGAAACGGGTTAACGGAGGCACCTGGTGATCGACGGCAGGTATGTATGCCTTTACTTTTTTACAGACGGCAGTCTGAAACACAATTTTTTACATCGCGGAGTACTCCTTTGACCCTTACAGTACTTATCAGCTGCTGTATACTACAGATGAAGTTGTGTAGTTCTTTCCAGTCTGACCACAGTGCTCTCTGCTGACACCTCTTTCCATGTCAGGAACTGTCCAGAGCAGGAGCAAACCCCCATAGCAAACCCCTCCTGCTCTGTGGTCAGACTGGAAAGATCTACACAACTTCCTCTGTAGTATACAGCAGCTGATAAATACTGTAAGGATTAAGATTTTTAAATAGAAGTAATTAATAAATCTGTTTAACTTTCTGGCACCAGTTGATATGAAAACATTTGTTTTCCACCGGAGTACCCCTTGTCATGCGGTAATAACTCAATTATGGGCACAACGGTCAGGAGTAATTTTTGACCATTCCTCTTTACAGAACAGTTTCAGTTCAGCAATATTCTTGGGATGTCTGGTGTGAATCGCTTTCTTGAGGTCACGCCACAGCACCTCAATCAGGTTGAGATCAGGACTCTGACTGGGCCAATCCAGAAGGCGTATTTTCTTCTGTTGCCATTCTGGCAACAGCCGTTGGCTGTTTGGGCATGCTGGAAGTTGTAGTTTTGCAATAGCTGGAGCCTCACTGGTTGGGAAACACTGCTATATTCAGTAGGATCTTACGATCAATATGGGTAGAAAGAGTTAAATTGGTGAGATGTCACTGCTTTTTTATGTTTCTTAAGTCCCCTTCTATTATACTTGACTGATTTATTCAGCTCATAGATATGCCAAGGTCTTGGACTGAATACGCTGAGGCAAACGTGTGCGTTTGGGTATTTTTCAGCCAGATAATGTATATATAATGTGAGTGTTGTAATTACAGTCTGTAACTAGACTTCAGCCTCTAAGCCCTCAGCTGCCAGTGGCCCCGTGATGCATTACATAGGAGGTTAAGCTGGGGTTATTATAAAAATATGATCCTGGGGCTGTACTGCAACATGTAGTATTCCTGAGAGAGTACGTTGTCATTCAGCGGTCAGAAGGGAAGAACTTTCTGGTTGGTTCAAGCATATTCTCGTTTTTTTATGTTAAAGGGGTACTCCGGTGGAATTTTTTTTTTTTAAATCAACTGGTGCCAGAAACAGATCTGTAAATTACTTCTATTTAAAAATCTTAATCCCTCCAGTAGTTATCAGCTGCTGTATGCTACAGAGGAAGTTCTTTTCTTTGGGAATTTCTTTCCAGTCTGACCACAGTGCTCTCTGCTGACACCTCTGTCCATGTCAGGAACTGTCCAGAGCAGGAAAGGTTTGCTATGGGGATTTGCTCCTGGACAGTTCCTGACATGGACAGAGGTGTCAGCAGAGAGCACTGTGGTCAGACTGAAAAGAAATTAAAAAAGAAAAGAACTTTCTCTGTAGTATACAGCAGCTGATAAGTACTGGAATTTAGAAGTAATTTACAAATCTGTTTAATTTTCTAGCACCAGTTGATTTGAATATAATTGTTTTCCATCGGAGTACGCCTTTAAAAAAGATCAACATGAAGTTTCCACCATTATTTCACTTTTTTAATTAACACCTTAAGGGCGCAGGGCGTAAATGTACAGCCTGTGCCCGCTCCCCTTCTATGAGACGCACTCAGAAGCTGAGTGGCTAATCACCAATCAGGGTGATGCCCGCCATGCAATCTTTAGACACCGTGATCAACTAAAATGTAAAAAAAATGAATCCCAGGTGCCCAATAAGGCTGCTTGGGAGTACCACTGTGAGATCGCAAGGTTCCAATCAGCTGGGAGGACAGCGGGAGGGCCCTTATCTGCCTAAAATAAAACTTGAGTATCTTTGAGTATCTTGAGGTGATGTTTCATTTTTACCAAAAAGTGCACTGCGTAGACATGGAAGCCCCCAAAAGTTACAAAATGACGTTTTGTTTTTTTCTCAATTTTGCCCCACAAATAATTTTTTTTTCCGGTTTTGCCATAGGTTTTTATATTTTTTTGGAAAACTGTATAACATCCCAAATCTTCTTTTGAAGTCTTCTGCAACTCCCAAAGGATTTAAGATTGAGGAAGGCTTTTCATTTTTAATGGCAGCCAAGCTCTGTACTAGGCTCCTATGAGCAATCGAATGATTGCTCAGACAAGCCCCATGGGGGGGGGTTTCCTAAATAATTGTAGAAAAAAAAACTGTAATTAAAAAAAAAAATACAACATCATTGGCATCACCACCTGTGGAATAGTTTAAACTAAATTATGAACAGAAAAAGGTCCCAAATGCCAGAATGGCAATTATTTTGTCATATCAAATCCCAGAAAAAAAAATGAAATAAAAGATTCCACAGCACAATTTATCCACAATTCTGTTGGGTGAACAGGCCCTAAATCTCCCTTTTTATATTGTATCCAGTTTAGATAATCCCCTATGAGGTAAACAGCCTGCACTTCAAGCTAAAACACTTAAAAGGGGTACTCCACTAGAAAACATTTTTTTAAATCAACTGGTGCCAGAAAGTTATACAGATTTGTAAATTACTTCTATTTAAAAATCTTAATCCTTCCAATACGTATCAGCTGCTTATGCTCCACAGGACGTTCTATTCTTTTTGAATTCCCTTTCTGCCTGACCACAGTGTTCTCTGCTGACACCTCTGCCCATTTTAGAAACTGACCAGAGTAGGAGCAAATCCCCATAGCAAACATATCCTGCTCCAGGCAGTTCCTGAAATTAACAGAGGTGTCAGCAGAGAGCACTGTGGTCAGACAGAAAATAAATTCAAAAAGAAAAGAACTTCCTGTGGTGCATATAGCAGCTGATAAGTACTGGAAGGATTAAGATTTTTAAATAGAAGTCATTTGCAAATCTGTTTAACTTTCTGGCACCAGTTGATTTAAAAATTTTTTTTTCCAGGGGAGTACCCCTTTAAAGGGAATGTGTCATCAGAAAACAGCCTATTGTTTCAATCAAATTTTCCATTTTACTATCTTTATTATAAAATCGTCCTAAAACCTAATCCCTATGATAAAACGAGGCTGCTGGAAAGTAATCTGCATAGCATTACAGTACCACTAGTAGATAGAGAAGACATTATGAGCTCAGCCTCCCCCTCCCCTACACAGGTCACAGGGCATGCTTACAAATGTCCCTCATGCAAAGAATAGGGTCTGAAGAAGTTTATTGTGTCCATTTCCATAAAGCGTATGACTAAATGGTGTTAAAAACTGCCCAGGCAAGATGGCTGCCCCCATAATCATACACTTAAAATAAAATAAAAAAATTACAAAAAAAAAATCAGAAAATGGAAACAGATGTAGGAAACAATCAAATAAGATTTTTGTGCAACTGATGTATTTAGTTCATTTAGTCTTTGGAGAAACAGTAAATGTCCCATTGGGTACCTGAACCAGGCAGCATGGTGACTTAGTTGTTAGCGCTGTTACCTTGCAGTGCTGGAGTTCTGGGCTCACATCACAGAATATGCATGGAGTTTGTATGTTCTCCCCATGTTTGCGTGGGTGTCCTCCAGGTAGTCCAATTTCCTCCCACGCTGCAAAACATTCTGATTTGGGTTATGGGCTACAATAGGGACTGGGACCAATGTGATTGACCACAGTTTCTGTACAGAGCTGTGGAATTTGTTGTTGCTATAAAAATGCCTTGGATGGGAGTAAATCTGGTACATTTTAGCAGTTTTTCCATATCTCCTTTTTAGGTGGACTCAGTTAGGGGAATATACTCATTCCCAGCACCAATTCTGGTGTTGCGATTGTGGGGATTTATATCTGCATAACTAGGGGACAAATGAGAAACTTTTTTTTTTAACGCTGGGTGCGGGCTGCAGGGGTCGTGATGTCACGGCCCCACCCCTCGTGACATCATGCTACGACCCCTCAATGCAGGTCTATGGGAGGAGGCGTGGCAGCTGCCACACCCCCTCCCATAGACTTGCATTGAGGGGACATGGCATCACATAGGGCTGGGCGGTATACCGGTTCATACCGAATACCGAAATTTTTGTGCCTCATGATATGAATTTTTCCCCATACCGTAATACCGGTTTGGCCCCCTCCCCTTCGGGAATGAATGAATTATCAGCCCAGCGCTGCGCTGTCCCCATCTGGGAACTAATCATATGTTACCCGCCAGCACTTTTCTGCTCCCCCCCCCAAATCATGTGACCCGTGAGCGCTGTTTTGCTCCCCCACCAAATCATTTGACCCGCCAGCGCTGTTCTGCTCTCCCCCCCATCAAATCATGTTACCCGCCAGCGCTGTTCTGCTCCCCTGCAATGATTAGCCCAGCGGGGTACTACTCACATATGTCACCCGGAAGCACTGCCGTCCTCCTCTTTGTTGTGGCCGCCGGCGCTGGAACTCTATACTGTACGCCAGTGGTCTCCAACCTGCGGACCTCCAAATGTTGCAAAACTACAACCCCAGCATGCCCGGACAGCCAATGGCTGTCCGGGCATGCTGGGAGTTGTAGTTTTGCAACAGCTGGAGGTCCGCAGGTTTGAGACCACTGCTGTACGCTGTACCCCTATGCCCGGGCTGCAAAAGATAAACAAAATAAACTTTAACTTACCTACGTCGGCCTCACGCTGTTCCTGGGGACTGGAACGTCTGAGAGCCGTCAGCCTATGACCGGCCGCAGCGATGTCCTGCCCCGGCCAGTGATAGGCTGAGCCCACTGTCATGTAAGAAGCCGGCTTAGGTAAGTTAAAGTTTATTTTGTTTATCTTTTGCAGCCCGGGAATAGGGATACAGCGTACAGCAGTGGTCTCAAACCTGCGGACCTCCAGCTGTTGCAAAACTACAACTCCCAGCATGCCCGGACAGCCGTTGGCTGTCCGTGCATGCTGGGAGTTGTAGTTTTGCAACACCTGGAGGTCCGCCGGTTGGAGACCACTGGCGTACAGTATAGAGTTCCATCGCCGGCAGCCACAACAAAGAGGAGGAGGGCAGTGCTTGCGGGTGACATATGTGAGTAGTACCCCGCTGGGCTGATCATTGGGGGGGAGCAGAACAGCGCTGGCAGGTAACATGATTGGGGGGGGGGGGGCAGAACAGCGCTGGAGGGTCACATGATTTGGTGGGGTGAAAGAAATACCGTTATATACCGTGGAACCGCCATAAGTTACAAAAATACTGTGATACACATATTTGGTCATACCGCCCAGCTCTAGCATCACGTCATGACTGGCGTGACTATGACGTCACAACCCCCACAGCCTGCACCCAGCGTTCAAAACCAAATGTTCAGAACGCTGGGGCAGTGGAGTACCCCTTTAAAGGGTACCTTTCATCAAAAAAACTTTTGATAAATTATAGATTAATGTATGCAGAATAACTTTCCAATAGCATGTTATTAAAAAATATGCTTCTTTCTATTAAATTTTCCACTTTGAAAAAATGACCACTAGGGGTCTCCCTCCCTTTTTTTTTTTATGGATTTCAGACTCATGCTGGAGTCCTAAATCTCAGACTGCTGCTGGGACACAGGCAAGCACAGCACTGCCCCCTGGCAGTGAGCTGTGCTGAGTTTGTCTGTGTTCCGGCTGCAGTTTGAGATTTAGGACTCCAGCATGAGTCTGAAATCTATAAAAAAGGACTGGTAGGGAGACCCCTCGTGGTCATTTTTTCAAAGTGGAAAATTTAATAGAAAGAAGCATATTTTTTAATAACATGCTATTGGAAAGTTATTCTGCATACATTAATCTATAATATACCGAAAGTTTTTTTGATGAAAGGTACCCTTTAAGAGTATGATCACTCATCGCATATTTGATGCAGATTTTATACTGTGTAAGGGTACATTCAGACATAAATAATCTTCAGCGGGTTTCCAACGGCTGAAATTCTGCTTGCAGAGTTATTGTGGATTCTGTAAAACCGCTGGGGAAAATCCGCAAGTGGAAATGCAGCTGCGGGTAACCCTCATTGGATTATTTTTGGGGAAATGTACCCTTAATCAGTATAAATAGGTGAACACATAAAATCTGCAGCATATACAGTAGGTGTAAATATCTTTGCCTATATTATTTGCTGGAAGAGATAGGAGGTACAGTATATATTTTGTATAGAAAGAGAGGAAGGCAGTACTATCTGATCTTTTCCTGCAATTATGTTTTTTTTCCAGCTAGTAGATCTGGCTAAATATATTACTGCCTTCTTATATTTGTTGTGGTTTAGTGTTATTATGACATTGTAGGATTTATTAAGATTCGTTCCACACTCACATACTGTCTTATCAAATCTCCAGTGTATCTCCAAGCCTCATCTCTTAACTACTGTATTTGCAATAATATCCTAATTGATTTTGTATCTTATTTTAATGTCCTTGCTTCGTTCAGGGGAATGTCACAAGGGACAATATACTACAATGCATATAGATGATGGATGTTCTCTTTCACTGCTTTTTCTGACTTAATGTTCTGAATACAGGAAACTAGAGATATAAGATTAGAGAATGTGGAAAGAGAAGAGTACAAGTCCAAACAAGCAACACACCCAAAAGCCTGTAGAATGAATATAGTTACAACGGGAATTGTCCGTATACAACAATCAATACACATGAGCAAGGAAGAATTACAGTATTCATTTTTCAAAGCTTCTAGAGGGGCGCACAGGTAACATAGTTCATAAGGTCGAAAAAAGACCAGAGTCCATCAAGTTCGATCTATATCCCTGATGAGTCCCTACTGAGTTGATCCAGAGGAAGGCAAAAAACCCTCATACTGGAGGTAAAAAAAATCCTTATTAAGTTAATATTAAGTCCAGTAGGGCGCCCCCTCTGGTCAGGCCCTGCACCATTTGGGACAGATAATTGTCTTTAGCTATAAGATACAAGAAAAAGGAGAGAAGTCCTCAGGAGGACTTCTCTCCTTTTTCTTGTATATTAGATGCTGGATGTTTAATTGTGCATAATTAGTGGCTTTTGTAGAACCACATATATTTTCTATGTTTATGGTCAGAAACCTGTTTCCTTTATGAGATTCACAGGTCTCAGTCTCTCAGTTTATATCAGGATAGTTTAAGTCCCCCATTATTATCACATCATTCTGATTTGCTGCCTTGTTTATTTGCCTCCGTAATTGATCTTCTGGCTCTTCCATTATGTTTGGTGGCTTATAGTAAACCCCTATAAGAATTATGGTTTTTTTTTATCTCCATATAATTCTACCAATAATGACTCCACATTATAGACTATAACCCTGTATGTTGACTGCCCAGTCATAGTTATTACAAAAGAGAACAGGGTGCGCGCCCCTGGATGGAACCTGATGGATGAGATAGTGAAGAGCCAAATGAAAATGCACTCACCTATGCGAGTTGTGCGAATGGAGCACAACACTCAATGCACTTGATCAGGAATCCTGTAATCGCGGCTGCTGTGCCTCCCAGCGTCCAGGCACAGATATAGATAAAAGGAGATCCAAGAAAGGGAGAAGAATCGCGCAGCCACAAGAAGTATATATGGGTAAAATTATTGCACACAAAGGATCCACGCAACGCGTTTCAAAGCCGTTCCGGCTTTTTCGTCAGGCGTACGAAAAAGCCGGAACGGCTTTGAAATGCGTTGCGTTGATCCTTTGTGTACAATAAATTTACCCATATATACTTCTTGTGGCAGCGCGATTCATCTCCCTTTCTTGGATCTCCTTTTATCAGTCATAGTTATTGTCCAACAATGTCTCTGTTTTACCCACTATGTCATAATCCTCCTCAGACATTATAAACTCCAGTTCATCAGTTTTATTTGACAGACTTCTGGCATTAGTCAACATGCAGTTCATAGGTGTATGTTTATTTTCCCTATGAAGCCTATCCCTATTAACTATTCTAACCCCTCCCTCCACTCCGGTATAAGTCATACTCAGGTGGCTCTATGGCTGTGGACAGTAGGTCTGCAAACGGCATGTGACTGTTGCCCCTGGTATAAATTTTGATCTGAGGCTTGGGAGCTCTAAGTTCACCTGGACACCAAAGACAATGTAGTTTACTATTTTTAACCAAGAGCATGAACTAATAGCATGCTAAACATGAATATGTCATTGTTAAAAGTCCAAAGTGCCAGGACCTAAATCTACAGTAATATTGAAAGAACAGTTGAGAGCACATTACTAGAACTACATGATCAAATTCAGATCAAGAGAGAATGGGTAGAGCAAAGTGGACAACTCAGGTGGTAGAGTGTTCGAGTTCATGAAGCCCTTTTTGATCCACTGGGTTCTATGTATCTATTCCATATTCATAAACTTTCATACAGCCATATTAGACCTTCTTAAGGTAGCTAAACACTTTAGATAGAAATAGGTTAGGGATTGGACAAGTGTTGAACAAATGATTGGCTGATGAACATTCGCGATTTAGTCTACATTGGAGGTTCCAATTGTTCAATATGGTCATATATGATCAATGACACCGGGCAAAACATGATGTTTCTGATAGTGTTCTGGGAACCTTCTAAAAACATTTTTCCTAGAAAGATATTCTCCGAATATATGTGGGTCCTCGAGATGGAACCCTCCCCTATCAGACTTCTATTACATATCTTGTGGGTATGCCATTCATTTCTTAGATAGAGATGTGAAAACTGATGCTTTGTGCTAGGCCTAGTGCATGGCATGGGGGGCCAGTGCATGAAACATATTTTACCAAGAGTATTCCTTTAAATGTTTGCAAATAAAACAAAATAACATGACAACGAAGAAAATCTTTTATATTTGACAGATGCATAAGTTCTCAGACTGTCTTTTTGTGTCCTCAGTTGCTCCTTCTCTCGTTCTTTTGAATGTAACGGAGCAAATACCTACCTTGTAATATCTATAACACCAATGTTTTCTTCTATAGAGAAGTGACCTTTGGGGCCTCAGTACCCCATATAGCCAGGTTCCCGAGAAGAACCCACCACAAACTTTCAACTCCTTCACACAGTGTCTGGTTCTAGGTCTTCCAGAAAACCAGCTCCAAGGAATGTTCTCCTCCATTCAACAGCCATTAGATCATCATTCATATAACTGGTTCTAACTGATTGAACTACATAGAAATGATTGTGCATTTCTGGCCCAGTTAATATGGTTAGAAACTAAGAAGACGTAAAAATGTCATACACGTATATATGGAGCAATTGCCGATAAACAATCAGGGTTTAGAGCCAGAAGATCATGGAATTGTGTTCACTAAATTGTCTTTCATTTTCACAATAAGGTTACTATATTTAAGAATAATCAGATATTGCAACATCTGGCTCTGTGTCAATCTGTATTGGCTCTTGCCCTACTTCTACTGACCAGGAGTACTTTACATACAAGACCAATCATCACATTCAGCCGTCTCTGCCAAATGTGCTGCAATCTGGTTTGGCAAGAACTTCAAAGCTTCTTGCCGCGCTGCCAGTTTTTCCAGTGCTGTCCTAACAAGAAAGCCCTGATTTTTAATAGCAACTTGACTTGTAAAAAGATGACTGGTCAGCACGTGGTGTAATCTACATGTGTTTAAAGGCACAGCAACCAGAAAAATTACCTAATATTTGTCTATTCTTCTTCAGTTCTGAGAACCATGATTCATAGGTACAAAGTTCTTAGCGAAAATCCTTATGTTTGTGGCTCTCTACCCTTTGTCTCTTATTGTCTGAGACCTTGGGACAAATTCCACTCTTAATACTATCATAACATGTTCCCAGGATTGAAATACATGAGTAAGATCACAGAAAGACATTGATGCAATACGAGATGGAAGAGATCCATAAGTTTATCTGGTCAACTCGAAATTAAGATTTTTTATCTCACTTGGATTACCTAACCCATTGTTTTCTTTCATAGACCTTTGATTAAGCCCCATTACTATCATATAACTTATATTTTTATGATATTATATCACAAGACTTGTGAAAGTTTACAGGAGCATAAGTATAACAGATGGGCATAAAATATTAACGTGCCATATTTGCAACCATTCCCCCTCCAATACATCAAAACCTTGGATTAGAACAGCTGAAGAAAAAAGTATAGATCAGTTCATCACTCCATCCAATTCAGGATTCACTGATATTTACAGATTGGATAAATATTTTCTTTGGTTTCAATTCTTCTATTTTTTTCGAACTTGAGAGAAACCATGCTCCGCAAGATATCAAGAGTGAGATTGACAGGAAATCGGGATATTACAGGAGGAAGTAGAAATCTGCAACACTTTCCAACCAATTTAATGTCTTTGTTGGGAAATGCCCCCAATGAATAAACATTTCACGAATTGGTCATGCAAGCATCCAATGATATTACATTTTAGTATTCAAGTAGATTATATACACACATATATATATATATGTACTCTTAAACAAAACTCTTGCATGGTAGGCTTGCCAAAACCCTCCGGTATTATACAATATTCCTAATATTATTAATAGAATGCCACAGCTGCACAGTGTAGCAAATTCTGGTCAGTGTACAGTCAATTTAGCCATCTCTCTTAAATTGTAGCTGTGACATATATATATATATATATATATATAAAAGGGATGACCGCAGTACTCCGATTAGTGAAAAAGTGTCTTTATTTCATGAACAAAACTTGGTGCGACGTTTCGGTGTCCTCACAACACCATTCTCAAGCTTGAGAATAATGTTGTGAGGACACCGAAACGTTGCACCAAGTTTTGTTAATGGAATAAAGACACTTTTTCTTTTTCACTAATCGGAGTGCTGCGGTCATCCCTTTTTTCTATGCTGTGAATTGGAACCAGGACCAGGGTCCCAGAGACCGACGCGCACCCCTACTGGCTTATTTTATTGAAGTGCTGCTCTACTCTTCTTTGTCTATATATATATATATATATATATATATATATATATATATATATATATATATATATACCTTTGATATGATTTGTAAAGGTCCCCGGGACACTGGTTCTCAGGAAAAAAATCGGTGTGCAAAAGCGCTCTCTCCCCTGGGTCAGCTCTCTAGTTTGAGATTCAGATCGTGGTCATATGAAGAAATAGCCGGGCTCGATGGAATTAGTTAATAGCTGTTGGATTTTATTGATGAAAAGCAAGGATAACGCGTTTCGAGGGGTGGGACCCCCTCTTCGTCAGATCCAATGATTGGATCTGACGAAGAGGGGGTCCCACCCCTCGAAACGCGTTATCCTTGCTTTTCATCAATAAAATCCAACAGCTATTAACTAATTACATCTAGCCCGGCTATTTCTTCATATTACCACGATCTGAATCTCAAACTAGTGAGCTGACCCAGGGGAGAGAGCGCTTTTGCACACCAATTTTTTTCCTGAGAACCAGTGTCCCGGGGACCTTTACAAATCGCATCTACCAGACGTCCAGGATCCACAGGACGCCATGGTGTAAGCTGCACCTCCTTAATCCAGCGATTCCCGTTTTACCGGGATACAAGCGCTATATGGTGTTATGCCCAGTGCATAACACTTCAAGGTGAGCAAGTTTTTTACATTACGCTCAATCTATTTAAGAACAACATTTACGGCCCATTGTTGCGCTATTTTTGTGCTTCTATTTTTTCATATATCGAGTATACCTTTGATATGTCATAGAAGTAAATATGAGGTTTTTAATCAAGGTCAAGGTCTGGGCTTTCAGATCCAGACGGATCACTAGATATAGCCTGGGGAAGTACGCACTAAGCAAGTTCTCTCCTGGTTCTAGACCTTATGACCAAGACCATCATATAATGCAAGTCTATGGAACCATCTCCGTCCCATAGACAGAGAGAGGGGAGTGAAGAATTCCGCTACATGTTCCTCTCTCTCTCTCTCCTCGTTCTAGCGATCAGTCAGGGTCTGAACACTCCAATTTTTTTGAATGACAGTGTTACGCCTAGCGCTCCGGGTCCCCGCTCCTCCCCGGAGCGCTTACGGCGTCTCTCTCTCCGCAGCGCCCCGGTCAGTCCCGCTGACCGGGAGCGCTGCACTGTCATGGCCGTCGGGGATGCGATTCGCACAGCGGGACGCGCCCGCTCGCGAATCGCATCCCAGGTCACTTACCCGTCCCGGTCCCCTGCTGTCATGTGCTGGCGCGCGCGGCTCCGCTCTCTAGGGCGCGCGCGCCAGCTCCCTGAGACTTAAAGGGCCAGTGCACCAATGATTGGTGCCTGGCCCAATTAGCTTAATTGGCTTCCACCTGCTCCCAGACTATATCTGTTCTCTGTCCCTGCACTCCCCTGCCGGATCTTGTTGCCTTAGAGCCTAGTGAAAGCGTTACTGTGTTGTCCATACTGTGTATTTGACCTCCTGCTATTCCTTATTGACTACGATTCTTGCTGCCTGCCCCGACCTTCTGCTACGTCCGACCTTGCTTTGTCTACTCCCTTGTACCGCGCCTATCTTCAGCAGTCAGAGAGGTTGAGCCGTTGCTAGTGGATACGACCTGGTCACTACCGCCGCAGCAAGACCATCCCGCTTTGCGGCGGGCTCTGGTGAACACCAGTAGTGACTTAGAACCGGTCCACTAGCACGGTCCACGCCAATCCCTCTCTGGCACAGAGGATCCACCTCCTGCCAGCCGGCATCGTGACAGTAGATCCGGCCATGGATCCTGCTGAAGTTCCTCTGCCAGTTGTCGCCGACCTCACTACACTGGTCGCCCAGCAAGCCCGACAGATCGCCCAACAAGATCACCAGCTGTCGTACTTGACCACCATGACACAGCAACTCCAGTCGCAGCTACAGCAGCTTCAGTCACAGCTACAGCAATTTCAGTCTCAGCTACAGCAGCAACAACCATCTCCTCCGCCAGCTCCTGCACCTCTTCCGCAGCGAGTGGCCACTCCTAGCCTCCGCTTGTCCCTGCCGGACAAATTTGATGGGGACTCTAAGTTTTGCCGTGGCTTTCTTTCACAATGTTCCCTGCACTTGGAGATGATGTCGGACCAGTTTCCTACTGAAAGGTCTAAGGTGGCTTTCGTAGTCAGCCTTCTGTCTGGGAAAGCTCTGTCTTGGGCCACACCGCTCTGGGACCGCAATGACCCCGTCACTGCCTCTGTACACTCCTTCTTCTCGGAAATTCGAAGTGTCTTTGAGGAACCTGCCCGAGCCTCTTCTGCTGAGACTGCCTTGCTGAACCTGGTCCAGGGTAATTCTTCCGTTGGCGAGTACGCCATACAATTCCGTACTCTTGCTTCTGAACTATCCTGGAATAATGAGGCCCTCTGCGCGACCTTTAAAAAAGGCCTATCCAGCAACATTAAAGATGTTCTGGCCGCACGAGAAATTCCTGCTAACCTGCATGAACTCATTTATCTAGCCACTCGCATTGACATGCGTTTTTCTGAGAGACATCAAGAGCTCCGCCAGGAAAAAGACTTAGATCTCTGGGCACCTCTCCCACAGTCTCCGTTGCAATCTACGCTTAGGCCTCCCGCCGAGGAGGCCATGCAAGTGGATCGGTCTCGCCTGACCCAGGAAGAGAGGAATCGCCGTAGGGAAGAAAATCTTTGTCTGTACTGTGCCAGTACCGAACATTTCTTGGTGGACTGCCCTATCCGTCCTCCACGTCTGGGAAACGCACGCTCGCACCCAGCTCTCGTGGGTGTGGCGTCTCTTGATGCTAAGTCGGCTTCTCCACGTCTCACGGTGCCCGTACGGATTTCTCCTTCGGCCAACTCCTCCCTCTGAGCCGTGGCCTGCTTGGACTCCGGTGCCTCTGGGAATTTCATTCTGGATTCCTTGGTGAATAAATTCCACATCCCGGTGACCCGTCTCGTCAAGCCACTCTACATTTCCGCGGTCAACGGAGTCAGGTTGGATTGCACCGTGCGTTACCGCACGGAGCCCCTCCTAATGTGCATCGGACCTCATCACGAAAAAATTGAGTTTTTGGTCCTCTCCAATTGCACTTCCGAAATTCTCCTTGGACTACCCTGGCTTCAACACCATTCCCCAACCCTGGATTGGTCCACAGGGGAGATCAAGAGCTGGGGTTCCTCTTGTTTCAAGGACTGCCTTAAACCGGTTCCCAGTACTCCCTGCCGTGACCCTGTGGTTCCCCCTGTAACCGGTCTCCCTAAGGTCTTTATGGACTCTGCCTGCCATAAGAAGTGCCTCTCCCCCCCTCCCAGTCCAGTCAGGCAAGCCTCGGTGCCTCCCCATGGCCCCCGTCCTGGTGTCACACTGCCCCGTGCCAGGCCTCGCCCTCTGCCCTCCCTCCCCATTCCCACTCCTGCTGTACTGCCTGCCATTGAGGAAACCCTCCATTCTTTCCCGGTGTCCTCATCTCAGGGGAGGCAGTTACCGGACAAAGAGAAGGGGAGACCTAAGGGGGGGGTACTGTTACGCCTAGCGCTCCGGGTCCCCGCTCCTCCCCGGAGCGCTTACGGCGTCTCTCTCTCCGCAGCGCCCCGGTCGGTCCCGCTGACCGGGAGCGCTGCACTGTCATGGCCGTCGGGGATGCGATTCGCACAGCGGGACGCGTCCGCTCGCGAATCGCATCCCAGGTCACTTACCCGTCCCGGTCCCCTGCTGTCATGTGCTGGCGCGCGCGGCTCCGCTCTCTAGGGCGCGCACGCGCCAGCTCCCTGAGACTTAAAGGGCCAGTGCACCAATGATTGGTGCCTGGCCCAATTAGCTTAATTGGCTTCCACCTGCTCCCAGACTATATCTGTTCTCTGTCCCTGCACTCCCCTGCCGGATCTTGTTGCCTTAGAGCCTAGTGAAAGCGTTACTGTGTTGTCCATACTGTGTATTTGACCTCCTGCTATTCCTTATTGACTACGATTCTTGCTGCCTGCCCCGACCTTCTGCTACGTCCGACCTTGCTTTGTCTACTCCCTTGTACCGCGCCTATCTTCAGCAGTCAGAGAGGTTGAGCCGTTGCTAGTGGATACGACCTGGTCACTACCGCCGTAGCAAGACCATCCCGCTTTGCGGCGGGCTCTGGTGAACACCAGTAGTGACTTAGAACCGGTCCACTAGCACGGTCCACGCCAATCCCTCTCTGGCACAGAGGATCCACCTCCTGCCAGCCGGCATCGTGACAGACAGATAGACTTTAAACGGAATCAGTAGGTAGAACCATTATATTTCATGCATGGTTGCATTCACAGTTTGTGTCTTCATGGCACGGATCTGTCTGAAGAAGCTCAAAATCGTCTGACGATGTATCTGTGCTCAGATAAGCATGGACCTTTTTTAATCCAATGACTCCTATAGAACTTTTAGCTTGAACTGAAAAATGCAACAGATCATGATTTTCAGTCCAAGCCAAAAGTCAGAAACTCCAGAAAAATTACCCAAATTTAGTGACTAGACGACTCAGTTGAGGTCATTGGATTGAATGGGGTCTGTGCTGATGTGAGGGCTGATACGTTGGAAGCTGATTTTGAGCTTTTCTTAATCTGTGCCACGGAGGCACAAAATGTCATGTCAATATAATCTTGCATTGAAAATATTGGGTCTATCTTTCAGATTTTTCTCCCATTCCTTAACCCAGAAACCCAGGACACTTAAAGGGGTACTTCGTCCCGGGACATCTTATCCCTTATCTGCCGCTGGGGACTCCCGCGATCTCACTGCGGGACCCCAGACATCTGGTGCACGGAGTGAACTTTGCTCCATGGCGGATGACTGGCGATGCGGGGCGGAGACTTGTGACCTCACAGTCACGCCCCGCTCTAATTTCACAGCCACGCCCCTCAATGCAAGTCTATGGGAGGGGACATGACGGCCTCCTATAGACTTGCATTGAGGGGGCATGGCCGTGCTGTTGCGATCCTTCGGCACTGCACCTGGCGCTCTAAACAAATGCCGGGTGCAGCAGGGAGATTGTGGGGGTCCCCAGCAGCGGGGGATTAGATGTGTATGGGCGGAGTATCCCTTTAAGCCCTGCTTCTGGGATAGTCCAGCCAAATCAGAATATTGGTAAATTCAGTAGGATGTTTTTTTTTTAGGCATGGATAAGATGAACAGGAAGGTACAGGTAAGGCATCAGAAAATCAGTTAACCCTATTCGCTATTTGGTGACTCATAAATTCCTCAAGTTGATTCACAAACTGCCCTTTATTAGCATATGTTGGGCTATAATGGGCTATAAATTTACTGTAAATGACCTAGGCATAATGTAAAGGAATAGATTTCTGATTTGACAGACTTAGCTTTTAATATATTAATAATATAATTATTTTTGGCCAAATAATTCCTAGTTTGCTGCTTTGGCCAAAGAGAGAGCCTAAACTGAGATCTTGATTTGAACCAAGAATAATAATACTTTGCAAAATTTGCTCTCCTCCAGAAGGAAGAAACTTTTCCATAATAGCCAAACCAGTGTCTTCTCCAAATTGAGAAGTCATCTATCTGTAGACAGTTGTTTCTAGTATTGGTTGGCTTCAGGGAAGCTTTAGATCTAGTTTGGGGGAGAGCACTGCACCATGGGACAAAACATATGTAAAGTAGCTCTCCTCCAAAAGAAAAAAAAAAGAAAAAACTATCTCATACTAGTCAAACGAATGTGTCCTGCAGATAAGACAGCTCAGGGTGGGGGTATTGATTGTATGGAGATATACATGTATATTTTCAGGCAATGCTCCATGGGAAATGTAATATACAAATTAACTCTTTTCCAGAAGGAAGAAAACTATGTCACACTAGCCAGACCAGATCAGACACCCATAGAGTTGGTTGACAATAAGTCTACATACATTAAGTCTTTTAAAGAGAATCAGTACCCCCTGCAAAACAGTTGACAGATAAAACAGGTCAAGGACTTATGTACATCCGGCTGTGGGGTCTAGAGGTGGGGCCAACTCCCTCCTCCTTAGATGGTGACAACCAATGTTTCCCTCTCCAGAGAAACCATGTTATTGGTAAACATGGAGGTGGAGCATTGGGTCAACAGTCATGGAGAGGGTATTTAGGGGAAACAAAAACCCAACCCTACTGTCTTGGGTGGTTAAACTCAGCACTACAAATAGGGGGCCCAATGTGATCTTTCCTATCTATGTTATTGAACCTGACACCTCTCTAGAGGGGAAGAAGGGATAATAGTCATACAAAGCTTCTTGTACTCTGATTGCATAAAAAAAATTCATTTTGTACATTTAGAAGTCTTCTTGTTGTGTTTGCTGCAAAAGGACCATAATAAGAAAGCCCCTCATGTATAATACAGAAATCTCATTCGCAGAAGGGAACCATCAGGAAATTCTGCATTCAGAAATGGCAACCGGGGAATTCGGCACAAGTCAGCTTTTGCCACAGTCAGATATAATTATTCCAATTAAGTAGTATGAGGATTCCACATATTTAACATGCTAATTGCCCTTTTAAACAATCAGTCGCTCATTTTAACATGTTCATTGATTATAATAATGAAGAGATTTTATTAAACAGGGAATTGCAGTTATGTTCTATACTGGAACAGCGTATACTTTCTGAACAGCCTCCTTTTTAATACCGTGAAAAAAAAAATAGAAAATGCTAATTATTGTCGTTTGTTAGAAATTACTTGGTCTTTCAGGAAAGCTAATTTGTTGAAAATAAAGTCCAAAGGCAGATACTATGGGAGCATTAGCATATTAAATGCAATACATTTATATAATGGGATTTTAAAGCCCCCTGAAAATGAAATTACTTGCACTATTTTCCTTTTTTTTATTTGCATAAGAAAAATTGACATATTACAATATACATTGGGCCAGATTTATAATGTATTTACCTGAGTTCTATGGTCTACATATATTGGAGTACATGGATGCCCCTGTGACCATTTTTTCTGACTTCATCTTTTAGCGTAATGTTAAAGGGGTTGTGTAATGTTAAATTCAACAATCCATACTAACCTGCTGTGATCCACTTCTGCTGTCATTTGGGCCCAGTGCCCGATCCCTGGTACTGACAACTTCCTGCTTTCCTCTTAACAAAAGGAAGAGCCTCCTCAACGAATCACTGGCTGCAATGGAAACTCTGGAAGGAGATCAGAAAGGGTTGGAAGGACCCCAGGAAGTGGTACACACTGTCAGAATAGTACTGAAGAGGGAATCGTGGTAGATGGGTATGGCCTCCTTAATTTTTTAATTTTTTTTTTGCCTAGCCTACCCCCTGACAACCCCAAAAACAACCCTTATATAGCGATTGTCTCATCATTAGAAGTTGTTCCTTATCATCAGGATAGGGGATAACTGTCTGAATGGGAGGGAAGGGGGTTGGACCGGGAGGGGGGGGGGGGTTCAGCAGTTGGGATCCTGCTTTATCACAAGAACAGGGACCAGAATCTCCCAACTGAATGGATCAGTATTGTGCATGTTTGACTGCTGCTGCATTTATTCTCTATGGAAGCCACCAGATATATAGGCAAACACTATACTCGGCATCTCCCATAGAGAATAACTGGTGAGGCATTGTGTTAACACGTGACCGTCGCTCCATTTTAACCAATGACTCGGGTCCATGTTTTCTAGATCATGGGGATCCCAGCAGTCAATCAGATATCAGAAAGGATAGGGGGATAAGATGTCTGATCGTGGGGGTCCTGCCAATGGGGACCCCTGTGATCTCGGCTGTGGCACCCCAGATATCCGCTCCATGCTGGATGACTGGTGATGCGGGGCAGAGGCTCATGACATCATGGCCACGCCCTGCTGGTGACATCCCGACACGCCCCCTCAATGCAAGTCTATGGGAGGGGGCGTGACGGCCATCACGCCCCCTCCCATAGACTTGCATTGAGGGGGCATGGCCGTGACATCACGAGCGGGGTGCAGCTGTGACGTCATGAGCCTCTGGCGCTGCACCCGATGCTCTAAACAAACGCGGGGTGCAGCAGGGAGATCGCGGGGATCACCAGCGGCAGGACCCCCACAATCAGACATCTTATCCCCTATCATTTGGGCGGGGGATAAGATATCTAGGGACAGAGTTCCCCTTTCAGAGTTCCACTTTAACCCCTTAAGGACCCAGCCATTTTAAACCTCAGGACCCAGCCATTTTTTGCACATCTGACCACTGTCACTTTAAACATTAATAACTCTGGAATGCTTTTAGTTATCATTCTGTTTTTTCGTGACATATTCTACTTTAACATAGTGATAAAATTTTGTGGTATCTTGCATCCTTTCTTGGTGAAAAATCCCAAAATTTGATGAAAAATTTGAAAATGTTTCATTTTTCTAACTTTGAAGCTCTCTGCTTGTAAGGAAAATGGATATTCCAAATAATTTTTTTTATTATTCACATATACAATATGTCTATTTTATGTTTGCATTATAAAATGTACGTGTTTTTACTTTTGGAAGACACCAGAGGGCTTCAAAGTTCAGCATCAATTTTCCAATTTTTCACAAAATTTCCAAACTCACAATTTTTCATGGACCAGTTCAGGTTTGAAGTGGATTTGAAGGGTCTTCATATTAGAAATACCCCACAAATGACCCCATTATAAAAACTGCACCCCCCAAAGTATTCAAAATGACATTCAGTCCGCGTTTTAACCCTTTAGGTGTTTCACAGGAATAACAGCAAAGTGAAGTAAAGTGAAGTAAAGCGCAGTAGAGGGCTCAGAAGCGAAGGAGCGACAAGTGGATTTTGGAGAGTACGTTTTTTTGAAATGGTTTTTTGGGGGCATGTTGCATTTAGGAAGCCCCTATGGTGCCAGAACAGCAAAAATCCCCCACATGGCATACCATTTTGGAAACTAGACCCCTTGAGGTACGTAACAAGGAATAAAGTGAGCCTTAATACCCCACAGGGGTTTCACGACTTTTGCATATGTAAAAAAATAAAAATAAAATTTCAGTAAAATGTGTGTTCCCCCAAATTTCACATTTTTGCAAGGGTTAATAGCAGAAAATACCCCACAAACATTGTAACCCCATCTCTTCTGAGTATGAAGGTACCCCATAAGTTGACCTGAGGTGTACTATGGGTGAACTACAATGCTCAGAAGAGAAGGAGTCATATTTGGCTTTTTGAGAGCAAATTTTGCTCGGGGGGCATGTCGCATTTAGGAAGCCCATATGGTGCCAGGACAGCAAAATAACCCCCACATGGCATACCATTTTGGAAACTAGACCCCTTGAGGAACGTAACAAGGCATAAAGTGAGCATTTACCCCCCACTGGTGTCTGTCATATCTTTGGAACAGTGGGCTGTACAACATTTTTAATTTGCACAGCCCACTGTTCCAAAGATCCGTCAGACACCTGTGGGGTGTAAATTCTCACTGCACCCCTCATTACATTCCGTGAGGGGTGTAGTTTCCGAAATGGGGTCACATGTGGGGTTTTGTTTTTTTTGCGTTTGTCAAAATCGCTGTAACAATCAGCCACCCCTGTGCAAATCACCTCAAATGTACATGGCGCACTCTCCCTTCTGGGCCTTGTTGTGCGCCCCCAGAGCACTTTACGCCCACACATGTGGTATCTCCGTACTCGGGAGAAATTGCGTTACAAATTTTGGGGGGCTTTTTTCCCCTTTACCTCTTGTCAAAATGAAAAGTATAGGCAACACCAGCATGTTAGTGTAAAAAGTTTATTTTTTTACACTAACATGCTGGTGTAGACCCCAACTTCACCTTTTCATAAGGGGTGAAAGGAGAAAAAGACCCCCAAGATTTGTTAGCCAATTTCTCCCGAGTACCGCGATACCCCATATGTGGCCATAAACTGTTGCCTTGAAATACGACAGGGCTCCGAATTGAGAGCGCCATGTGCATTTGAGGCCTGAATTAGGGATTTGCATAGGGGTGGACATAGGGGTATTCTACGCCAGTGATTCCCAAACAGGGTGCCTCCAGCTGTTGCAAAACTCCCAGCATGCCTGGACAGTCAACGGCTGTCCGGCAATACTGGGAGTTGTTGTTTTGCAACAGCTGGAGGCTCCATTTTGGAAAGAGTGGCGTACCAGGCGTATTTCATTTTTATTGGGGAGGGAGGGGGGCTGTGTAGGGGTATGTGTATATGTAGTGTTTTTTACTTTTTATTTTATTTTGTGTTAGTGTAGTGTAGTGTTTTTAGGGTACAGTCACACAGGCCGGGGATTACAGCGAGTTTCCCGCTGCGAGTTTGAGCTGCCGCGCAAAATTTGCTGCATTGCAAACTTGCAGCCCGATACTCACTGTAAGCCCCTGCCCATGTGAATGTACCCTGTACATTCACAGGGGGGGGACCTCCAGCTGTTGCAAAACTACTACTCCCAGCATGCCTGAGAATGTTTGGGAGTTGTGGTTTTGCAACAGCTGGAGGCACACGGGTTGGGAAACACTGAGTTAGGAAACAATGTTTCCCAACCAGTGTGCCTCCAGCTGTTGCAAACCACAACTCCCAAACATTCTCAGGCATGCTGGGAGTAGTAGTTCGGCAACATCTTTAGAGCCAGATGTTGTCGAACTACAACTACCAGCATGCTTGGAGTTGTAGTTTTGCAACATCTGGAGGACTACAGTTTGCCGACCACTAATACAGTGGTTCCCAATCTGTGCCCTTCCAGATGTTGCAAAACTAGAACTCCCAGTATGCCAAAACTGTCCAGGCATGCTGGGAGTTGTAGTTCTGCAACATCTGAAGGGCCAGATGTTACAGAACTACAACTCCCAGCATGCCTGGACAGTAAGGACATGCTGAGGATGTGTAGTTTTGCAACATCTGGAAGGGCACAGTGGTCCAAAAACTATGGACCTCCAGATGTTGCAAAACTGCAACTCCCAGCATGCCCAGACGCCAAGGGCTGTCTGGAAATGCTGGGAGTTGTGGTTTACAGGGTCCTATTACAGCAATGAATGTCGCTTTACGGCGACGTGCATTGCTGTAAAGGGCCCGACCGCGGCTGAAGAGGAACTCATCTGTCGCTGCCGCCGCCGTCTTCATCATGTGGATCCGGGTCTTCAGGGACGAGGTAAGTACCGGGGTCGGTCCCCAGCACTCCCCCGTCCCCCGCCGTGTCCTCCGGTCTTCCTCCCGTCCTCTCCGGACTTCAAGGGGCCGGGCAGGACGGGAGGAAGTAACCGCCTCCCCTCCTGCGATTGGTCGGTTAACTAACCGACGGATCGCAGGGAATAGGAGGAGGTGGCAGGCTTGCCACCTCGTTCCTATTCTTTAGCATGGTCCTGGCTGTCTGTGACAGCCGGGATCATGCAAAATTACCGGGTGGTCGGGTCCCAGAGACCCGATCAGCCCGGTATCACCGCAGATCGCAAGGGCGATTTCCCTTGCGATTTGCGGCGATCGCCGACATGGGGGGCCTACATGGCCCCCCTCGGCGTTTGCCCTGGATGCCTGCTGAAGGATTTCAGCAGGCATCCGGTTCCGATCTCTGCCCGGCGAGCGTCAGAGACCGGAAAACGCCAGGACGTACGGGGACGTCCTGGGTCCTTAAAGCCCAGGGTGCGGGGACGTCCCCGTACGTCCTGGGTCCTTAAGAGGTTAAGGGCCAATTCCCACAGCAGAATTTCCGAGCGCAAATTTTTTTCAGCAGAAATTCTAGTTCCGGACTCCGCTGAAAGAATGAACATGCTCAGACCTGCACTGCTGTCTATGTCCAAACTGTCCTCATGCCAACTTAGTACTTGTTATGCATGGAATACCTGCCCAAAAAATCTTCCATGGTGTTGTGGTGTCTGGGGTGTTGCAATAGTGAATGAAGGGTCTGGTGAAATTAAGCCTTACTTGTCCTGATGCCAGGGTGTGGTTTGTTTAGTATTGAAGATCCTACTGCCAACCAGCCCACAAACGGCAGGGATAATAAATGGAATATCCACAGCAGAATTTATGAGATAACTGGAAACTTTTATGCAACAGTCTTTACAATTAAACAGTTTCTCTCAAGGTAACCGGGATGTAGGTTCCTCACAGGCTTTGCTGGGACTGATAGTAATGAGCTTTAAGCATTACAAATTATAAGATTTGAGTAGAATAGTAGTCACACAGGATTTGTAGGTTTGAGCTTTATAACTCATGGTTTTAGTGGCTGCTGGTTCCCTAGGCTTTGGCCTAGTTGAGATGAGATTGAAGATATGCTGATTGTGGTTCTTTAGTGTCCAGGTCTCAAGAGTGTGCAGGAACAAACAATAAGAGGGCGAATTTACAGACTACAGCCCTTTATATAATAGGGGGCTGGACTAAATACAATTATATGAGGCGACCAAGGGGCAAGCCCTGCAGGAGAGCCCTGTGGAGATGGAGGAGCTCTAGCTGAGGGGACTTAACACAAGGGACAGGACGAGGTCCTGTACCGGGACACCACAGTGTGAACAGGGCCTTAAATGGGCACTGTCAGATAAAAAAAACTTTTGATATGTTTTAAAGCATGCAAAACCAATAGGTTTTGCAATTGCTTTCATTAGAAAATTTTCTATCAAACAAGCCAGTCAAACAACTGCCCCCCTGCCTGCTTGGACACATACTAGTCCTGCTGTGTCCATTCATCATCACCTATGTCATGGACACACTTGATTGACAGCTGTGAGAGCAGGCATGTGCATAAGGCAGAAACCAATTTTCAGCATCTTTAGGGGAAAAAATGTCTTTTGGACACACCATCACAACTTCAGATGGAAAAAGGACTTCAGAGTCACTGCTTTGACAGTAACTTTAAGTTTTGATGATCTTTATGGTTCAGCTATGTTCTTTCTATCTGTATATACCCAAAACTGTGCACAATGGAAGATTTACTAATCCTTTGGAATACTTAAATCAAATTCATTCTAGGCAGTCTCCCACTCCAGTCTAAAGAAGAATACCCTGTACAACTAATGTTGTTTGAAACTGTACCGTGTATAAAATGACTATTAATGGTTCATAGCACTTTTGATACCATGTGTTGGCAGATAGTAAAATAAGTTAACTCAAAGAGTACCTGATAAATCTCAAAAATAATCCTGAATATTCATGAACATATAATTTTTATGTGTCTGGTACCTATATTTTTCTCACAAATACCTTCTTTCTGTTGCTTACTTGGTTTGTCATCCTGTGCTCTGAAGGGGGCGTGTCCTCACTCTGCATGACTCATCTACTTGCTGTGCTGGGTCTCTTCATCCAATCACTCCAGGCTGCTCTGTAACCCCCTCCGGTCTGTTTTCATGTTGCAGTCTGATATGACAGGAGTGAGCATAGCAGAGTGCTTGTCCTGTCCTCACCTACTGGACTTTGTCCATGCCTGTGCTTCAGTTGGGACAAAGATAATGCTGCAGCTGGACAAGATTATTTTCTGGATGGTATATTATGGCCCTTAGAGATACAGTTTTCTTATGAAGTATATTAGAAAGGTTATTGTTTTGATTAGTATTTTGCCAGGGTGTACAACATGGTAATAGTTTTTGTATCTGACTGTACCCATTTAACCCACATACACTCATTTGAGCTCTCTGCAGCTGTCTCTTGTGAACTGTATTCTCTTAGCTTTAACTCCTAAAACTTTTTGGTAAAGGTGGTGAGTTAATATAATTTGCTGTTTATATATACCTAGCTTTTTCCTACTACATATTTTTTTTTAGACCAGTCTAATTTTGGCTTACTTCGCACCTATATTCAGCCATGCCTGTAGTCAACTTATCATCTATCAGAGAGGAAAACTAAAACAGGCAAGCTTGGCGAATAAATCTTTTGGGCACATTTGCTTCTTAGGCTGCATTGACATCACATTTGGGGCATACAGCAACCAGATATGGTGGGAGAATAAAAAAAAACTGACTTCTGCCATATCCCCATTGGACCATGGCCTATCCCATTCATTTCAATGAGCTGGACAAAGTCAGCTAGTGACTCCGGTCGGATCATTTTTGGACTGTATGTTTTTTTTTCTTCCAGACTAAAAACTGCAGACTGCTGTCTGCGATATGATCAAAAATCACTTGTCCAGAGTCACTAGCTGACTCTGTCCAGCTCATTGAAATTGCAGCAGCCAGTTTTCCAATTCTTCCGGCTTCCGTAAGCCCGAAACGTAATTTGAACGCTGCCTTATATAGGTTTAAAACATGACGCAACGTTTAGCTCCAGAAATGCGCCAAATTATTGTTTATTGGATGACAAGGTCCAAGGGCAAAACATTATTTGGGACTAGTGACTATGTTCTCATCATGGGCCTATTTTGCCCCTTTGATGGAGTCTAATTTGTTGTCCAATGATGTCCCTGACTCCTATTCCATGTAGTTCTACCCGGTGTTTTCATGGTCATATAGTAATGGGGTTAGGCTGTGACAATCTCCCACTAATTTCCTTGCGAAGGAGAATAGTTTTCACTATGTGCTTTGTGTTTGCAAATGATTACAGAGAGGAAGTTACTTAGTTGTAAGTCTCGAGTCGTGTAGTGTTGCGCTGCGCTGTAACCCAATACACCGATAAGAATATTTTTTATGCCGGCCCAGACTCTGAGGAATCTATTTAACCTGTTTCCTCATTTCCAACCATTTCGGTATAACATCTCCTTTGTAGCTTTATTATAGTCTGTTTTTTTTTTTAAACAAACGCTGTTTGTGAAACTATTAATAAAGCTATGGAGATTTACCTCAGCATTATGGAGTCATAAAAATAATACTGGAATTCACTTATTGATGCTTTAGCTCTTTAAATAGCCACCCTGGGATTCATATTGCATGGACAAAAGAGGGAAGTGTGCATGCTGTTAGCTACAGTACAGGAGTCATCAAGGGAAATATATGATAACATTCGAATTCTGCCTTTCTCCATTTGTAGACTGTAAACTCCTAAGAACACAGTCTCCCTCTTGGATAGGGTAATGCGTAGATTATCCTATGGCACCATACAAGGGGAGGCATTGCCAGTAATATCACACAGCATACACCTTGAGACGTATTAGATCTGGTTTGAATAGGATGTATTAGTTAAAGAGTGTTGGCTAGTTACACAGTTTGTGTTTTTAGAGTTGCTCTACCATTGTGTATTCAACAGCTTTACCCATGAGCGCCTCTGGTGATGTTAATCCTGCCCATAGGTATTCCTATGAGGATACTGGCAAACCTTCTTCAAAATCCAAATCATGCGACGTTAAAATAAAATGCAAAGAAACAATAGGATATGGTATAAGGTTATTGTATCACAGCCCTTTTGGACCCCAGTAATAAATATACTTAAAATAAATAGAAATAAAAGCCATACTCACCTACCCTCCCTTTCTCACAGCTTCTGTTCATCTCCTTTCTTCCCCTCGATCTCCTGGTGGTTGGAGCAGCCAAAGACTGTCTGGGATGGGACACCATTGCAGACAGCCAGCAGGTCCTGCACCGAGCACTCATCTCAGAAGTAGGAAGAAAAAAGGAGTTTAGGGGAAAGGAGAGAGGGGAGCAGAACTAGGGACTGGGGGTAACGATGGCTTTTTTTCTATAACCCCCGCACCAGCAGCACCACACCACAATAGGAACAAAGCATCATACAGTTCCTATTGAAATCAATGGACTGTCCATGTAATGAATGTGTTGGTTCCTCCAAGGACTTTGGCTTCATCCCACACTCCAAAATTATACCAATTATTTTTTACTTCCAATAAAATAGGTTCTAGGGCTAGGGTACAGCTATAGTGGAGGCAGAGGTAGGGTGAGGCTATAGTGGAGGCAGAGGTAGGGTGAGGCTATAAACGAGGCAAAGGTAGGGTGCAGCTATAGGGGAGGCAGAGGTAGGGTGCAGCTATAGGGGAGGCAGAGGTAGGGTGCAGCTATAGGGGAAGCAGAGGTAGGGTGCAGCTATAGGGGAGGCAGAGGTAGGGTACAGCTATAGGGGAGGCAGAGGTAGGGTACAGCTATAGGGGAGGCAGAGGTAGGGTGTAGAAATAGGGGAGGCAGAGGTAGGGTGCAGCTATAGGGAAGGCAGAGGTAGGGTGCAGCTATAGGGGAGGCAGAGGTAGGGTGCAGCTATAGGGGAGGCAGAGGTAGGGTGCATCTATAGGGGAGGCAGAGGTAGGGTGCAGCTATAGGGGAGGCAGAGTTAGGGTGCAGCTATATGGGAGGCAGAGGTAGGGTACAGCTATAGGGGAGGCAGAGGTAGGGTGAGGCTATAAGCGAGGCAAAGGTAGGGTGCAGCTATAGGGGAGGCAGAGGTAGGGTGAGGCTATAAGCGACGCAAAGGTAGGGTACAGCTATAATGGAGGCAGAGGCAGGGTGCAGCTATAGGGGAGGCAGAGGTAGGGTGCAGCTATAGGGGAGGCAGAGGTAGGGTGCAGCTATAGGGGAGGCAGGGGTAGGGTGCAGCTATAGGGGAGGCAGAGGTAGGGTGCAGCTATAGGGGAGGCAGAGGTAGGGTGCAGCTATAGGGGAGGCAGAGGTAGGGTGCAGCTATAGGGGAGGCAGAGGTAGGGTGCAGCTATGGGGGAGGCAGAGGTAGGGTGTAGCTATAGGGGAGGCAGAGGTAGGGTACAGCTATAGGGGAGGCAGAGGTAGGGTACAGCTATAGGGGAGGCAGAGGTAGGGTACAGCTATAGGGAAGGCAGAGGTAGGGTGCAGCTATAGGGGAGGCAGAGGTAGGGCACAGCTATAGGGGATGCAAAGTTAGGGTGCAACTTTAGGGGATGCAAAGGTCAGGTGCAGCTATAGGAGATGCAGAGGTAGTGTTCAGCTATAGGGGATGCAAAGGTCAGGTGCAGCTATAGCAGATGCAGAGGTAGGGTTCAGCTATAGGGGATGCAAAGTTAGGATACAGCTATTGGAGAGGCAGAGGTAGCAGTTACTACTGAGCTCAGCCTGAGAGGTCCTCAAAGGTCCTTTTTTAACAAATGAATCCACTAGTATTATCACATCTACACTAATAAATAGGGCATAGCATTGGGGTGTATATGTGTGTGTGTCCCACTATTTGGTGCCCCAGTGATTGTACCCTGTTTTTTGTGGTGCTTATTTATCACACAATTGGTTGCAGTTGCTGTTTAGACATTTTTTTATAGCAACTTTTGCTTTAGAAGCTTTCTAAAATTGTGTAACTATACCATAAACTGCTTAACTGTTTGCAACGGTCATTAATTTATCATGCGCAACTTGTCACCCAATTTGTTGCAAACCCACCAAGTTGTTGAAAATAAAAGTTGTTGCAAAAAAAGTTTGTCGCAGCGGGTTAAAAAGTTGCATCAAAAGTCACAGAGGACAAACCAGACAAATTGGTGTCCTGAAGTATAATTAAAAAAAAATGCGTTTTAGCGCCATATTTATCCCATGCCATGGGACCATTTAAGGAATTTAGCACGCATATACACATTACCATCTCACAAATTAGAATAAGGTGTAGAAAAATTGTTTTTTGTTTTACAACTTTACAAAATCTATTAAAGCTCAAAGGAATTGTGAAATACATCAATAGTTATAATAAATCTGTATATAGTTATCATAACAGTATTTTTTAAAGGTTTAAACGTTATTAAGACATAACAAACACAAATTTGATGATAAACTTTTTTTTTTTTTTCTTATCTTAAAGACAATAGATATCATGGTCTTTTAGGATACAGCTGTATCCATCTATCACTCATAAGAGCTCTGTATACCCCACAGCATAGGTGTCATGACTGGTAAATAGTTTATTGTTTGGGTGGCAAAAGAGCATCCTCAGTACACGCAGCTGAGAGGATCCCCCCGTGGAGATCGAAACATCTTTTTAACCTCCTGACTCTAGAAGAAAAGGATGAAATTGATCACCAGTCTGAACAATAGCCCCAAACCAGCAACTGCCTGCATACATAATGATGTGTACACACAGGGCACTTCAGGGGCACACCTGGTAGAATAATGAAGGTAGACGGGCAGAATGACTGCCAGCAGCCATGCCAGATACTGGGATTAACGCTTATTGCAACTGTTTCTGTTTCAGCATTGTTTCTAACATAACCAGGCAGTTAACTTGTTACAAAAAAAGATTTCAATATTTATTTATTTATATTTATTTATTTACATTTATTTATTTTTAACTGCACGTGATGTTTGGAAATATTCCATCGATTTATACAGGACTCTATGGGAGAGTTTAGCACAGGAATAACATTTAAAGGGGTACTCAGCTGCCCCAGCGTTTGGAACATTTTGTTCTGAACGCTTGGAGCTGGCGGCGGGGGTCGTGAAATCATGGCCACGCCCCCTCATGACGCCATGCCACACTCCCTCAATGCAAGTCTATGGAAGGGGGCGTGGTGACTGCCATAGACTTGAATTGAGGGGGCGTGACATCACGAGGGGGCATGGCCGTGATGTCATGACCCCCGCCACCCGCACCCAGCATTCTAAACGAACGCTGGGTGCTGCACTGAGATCGTGATCTCATATTTTTCAATTAAATATGGCTGAAAATGAACATAGCCTACTGAATACGACTGTATCAAATTCTAATCGTTATGTGTTATTTCCTGTATCTAGATAATATAAATCATCGATTAAAATAAAAATGAACGGGGTACTATAGACATCTTATCCCCTGTCCAATGGATAGGGCATAAGATGTTTGATCGCGGTGGACCCGCCGCTGGGGACCCCCGCAATCCCCAGACATCCGGTGCACGGAATGAACTTCACTCCATGCTGGTTGACTGGTGATGCGGGGCGGAGACTCGTGACGTCATGGTCACGCCCCATTTGTGATGTCATGGCCCCGTCCCCTCAATGCAAGTCGATGGGAGGGGGCGTGATGGCCATCACGCCCCCTACCATAGACTTGCATTCAGGGGGCGTGGCCTTGACACCACAAGCGGGACACGGCCTTGACATCGCGAGTCTCCGGTGCTGCACACGATGCTCTATACGAACGCTGGGTGCAGCAGGGAGATCCAGCGGCGGGACCCCCACGATCAGACATCTTATCCCCTATCCTTTGGATAGGGGATAAGATGTCTAGGGGCGGAGTACCCCTTTAAGCCTAGACAATAAGTGTCCCGATTAATTGAGAGTTACGCAAAAAATGCCAACTCAATCAATAATAAAACAACTATTTTTGGCACATTTTGGTCCATACATCTGTGTTTTTAATTTATCAAAGAGGTTCTCTGCTATGGACCATTCCCAAATGTTATAAAGGTCCCTTGACCATAGGCAGATCACAAATTGTCCTTATGCTGGGAATCCCAGTGATCCTCTGTGGAGAAATCTGGCAATAAATGTGGCAGTGGTCTGCAGCGCCACCAGAGGGGAAACTAAACATTACACAGTCCTCATCATTAATGCGTCTGTAATGCAGGACGGGTCAGGTCCTCCAGAACAAGAGATGCCCTTTGTATCCGTTCTCCCTCCTTTTCAAGAAATGAAGAAGAAGACCTCCCTCTATTTACTCAAAATGTATTTATGAAAATGGGTTTTCTAAACTGGACAACCCCTTTAATACATATTTAGATGGGTCAGGCTCCATTCAGGCTACATTGGTCCATCCAGTTACAATATTAATTGATTCTTGTTCAACCATTAAAAGTTGTAAACATTGAGGCCAGAATTCTATTAAATACTAGTAAGGGCGCGGTCCCATATGTCCGGGGATCCAGCTCAGTACTGAGTCAGATCACCAACCACAACTGATGGTAAAGTACAACAGTCCTGTATGGTTTGGCACCCAGATATTTCTGTAGTCTAGATGGGGGAACCCTGTAAGATGTGGCAATCAGCCATCCCTAGGGTTGCCACCTTTCTTGCAAAAAAAAAATACCGGCCATGCTAATTTGCATAATTAATTATATATGCATGACATCACAGGATACACATATGCAGGGGAAATTTTGTCCTAATCGGACCCCTATAACTTTTTTATTTCTCCTTATACGGGCCTGTATGAGGGCTAATTTTTTTGCGTCCCGATATGTAGTTTTTAACAGTACCATTTTTTTTTTTTTTTTTTTTTTTTTTATTAAATTCGGAAGTTGCAGTTAGTTACTAACTACCAACTCCCAGCATGCCCTGATACAGACTGTGGCTCAGTAGCTGTCCCAAACGAAAACTACAACTCCTAGCTTGTTGAACTACATAGTAGTATATAGTATAGGTCAGTGTGTCCCAACCAGGGGTGCCTCCAGTTGTTTGAAAACTACAACTCCCAGCATGACCGGACAGCCATTGGCTGTCCGGGCATGCTGGGAGTTGTAGTTTTCCAACAGCTGGAGGCTCTCTGGTTTGGAAACACTGGTATAGTATATGGGGCAACATTCTTGGAGTTAGAGGATTGGTTGGATAAATACCGGCCATTGCATGGCTGGTATTTTTAATAGAAAAACACTGGCAGAGTGGCCAAAATACTGTCTAGGTGGCAACCCTAGCCATCCCGATTGAGGTGCTGGATAAACTTGAATTGTCCCATTCAAATGAATGGTATAAGTTTGATCATTATTTTGCCTCCAGTCGAGGGAAGGGTTGCAGGACATATGTGATGGCACCCTAACTGGTTCTGAAGCCCCCAAAAAGTAAATCTAAATGAATACACTTAAAACAAGCAGATAACCAATACCTAAAAAGCAAGTCCTTTCATTAGGAGTCAGAAAGAGCTACTGGAAGCTGTAGATCACTTCCTGAGTTGAATATAGGAGCTTCTTCAGGGTCCTGCTGAGTACGGGAGCTTCTTCAGGATCCTGCTGAGTACAGGAGCTTCTTCAGGGTCCTGCTCAGTACAGGAGCTTCTTCAGGGTCCTGCTGAGTACAGGAGCTTCTTCAGGATCCTGATGAGTAAAGGAGCTTCTTCAGGATCCTGCTGAGTACAGGAGCTTCTTCAGAGTCTTGCTGAGTATAAGCGCTTCTTCAGGATCCTGCTGAGTACAGGAGCTTCTTCAGGATCCTGCTGAGTACAGGAGCTTCTTCAGAGTCTTGCTGAGTATAAGCGCTTCTTCAGGATCCTGCTGAGCACAGTAGCTTCTTCAGGGTCCTGCTGAGTACAGGAGCTTCTTCAGGATCCTGCGGAGTACAGGAGCTTCTTCAGGATCCTGCTGAGTACAGGAGCTTCTTCAGGATCCTGCGGAGTACAGGAGCTTCTTCAGGATCCTGCTGAGTACAGGAGCTTCTTCAGGATCCTGCTGAGTACAGCAGCTTCTTCAGGATCCTGCTGAGTACAGGAGCTTCTTCAGGTTTCCTGCTGAGTACAGGAGCTTCTTCAGGATCATGTTAAGTACAGGAGCTTCTTTAGAGTCCTATACAGTACACAGTGTACCGGTTCACCGCTAGGTCCCATTTTGGGACATTTATGCAGCAATTTTAGTTATAATGAGCTGCGGCATAAAAACTGATCAGGATGCAACTTTTATATGTGAACGCACCTTTATTACTGAATTGTGGTTTATCAATCTCAGGTGTAGTAAGGCTGGGTTCACATATGTCCGGCGTCCGGTATAGTTTCCCTCCGGCGTGCACCGGAGGGAAACTGATGCTAGAACTGATCTAATTCATTTGAATAGGATAGTTCACAATCATCCGGCGTCTCAATTTTGACGCTGGATGGTTGGACACACCAGACTGTGCCAGACAGGGGAACGCAGCTTGCAGAAACAATGGATGCCGGATGCTACACAACTGATGACAACTGATGCATGTTTTCATCCGTTTTGGTATCAGTTGCGTCGAGATCACCTATGCCAGATTCCGGACCTATGTGAGCCCAGCCTAACAATATGTCCTAAACTGTATGAAAACAAAGCACCATCCTTACAAAGCATTGCAAGTTTATACTTAAACCAGTACATACTGCAATGCATTTGTTCGCCAAGCCAACCAGATGCTACTGTTGCATAATAGCATTATATTTATTTGTTTCGTACATGATGTATTGTGCTATTTACAAACACAAAGCAAGTGTAGAACATGTCCAGAGATGGGGAGAGAATTTCTAGCACATGTGACACAGATACTGAAGACTTCTCCAGGCTTTTCTAACTAAAGTTTAGTGAAGCGAACACATGGTGCTCATACTCTGTGATACAGGACCTGTGACACGCAGCATTGTTTGAGGTGTACATAGATGCTCTGTGTGTAGGCAAACAATGCTATTTCAATAGCTAAAGTCACAGGGACCTAGGGGAACAAACCACGAGAGGACCTTTATAGGAAAGAAGGAAAAATCTGGAAGATCACTTTAAAGGGGTAGTACAGTGCTGAAAGACTTATCCCCTATCCTAAGGATAGGCGATAAGTTTCAGATCACGGGGGGTCTGACCGCTGGAGCCTCCCGCCATCTCCTGTACGGGGCACCGGTTCGCTGGCATGATAGAAGGTGTTGACCACTGCATGAAGCGGCGGCCCGCTCAATACATCGCTATGGCAGAGCCGGAGATTGCCGAAGGCAGCGCTCCGGCTCTGCCATAGAGTTGTATTGGGGGGGGGGGGCGTGTCAGCCGCTGCTTCGTGCGGTGGTCAACACGCCCCCTTCCCGCGGGCTGCCGGGGCCCCATATAGGAGATTGCGGGGGGCCACAGCGGTCAGACCCCCCACGATCTGAAACTTATCCCACATCCTTAGGATTGGGGATAAGTTTTTCAGCACTGGATATCTCCTTTAAGGCCATAGACAGGCCATTTGTTCACTGTCTAAGTTTTCTGTTCGAGACAGAGTGTTTTCTTGGAGTCTCCAATGTATTAGCACTTGGGGTATATACCATGGCAGTCACCCTTAGCTAAAACATTGGCAATATACAGTATGTATAGATATTTGCATTCATTTCTCATCATAAGGTAAACATAGCCGCTTTCTTCCAGAAACAGCACCACTTTTGTTCTCAGGTTGTGTGTGGTATTGCAGCTTAGTTCCACTGAAGTGAATTGAGACAAGTGGTAATACCACACACAACCTGAGGACAGGTGTGGTGCTGTTTTTAGATTTTTAAAAAAGCAGCTATGTTTTTCTAATCCTAGATAGCCTCTTTAGTATCTAGGCAGACCATCTAAATAGGGGATGTGTAAATTGTGTTTACAATGTTTCAAGTTTGGTTTAGTAGAACTGTGGGGTCGGGGTCTTTCTAGCCTAATATGAACCCTTAAATGCAGTTCCAATATGACCAAAAAAAGCAGCTTAAGACTGCCCGGGCGGATCATCTGTTACCATGTCAGTCAGATGTGACTGATTTCCATAATGTGCCAAATTTCCATAATGGTGCAAAATTTCATCAACCCACCAATTTCATGGTTCTTGTCATGAATCCCCCCCCCCCCCCATTGAGTATACTGAATATATGTGATATCTTTCCTAGTACATTGATCCCTCAACTTAGAATGGCCTCAACATACAATAGTTTCAACATACAATGGTCTTTTCTGGACCATTGTAACTTGAAACCAGACTCAACATACAATGCTACAGACAGTCCAGATCTGTGAAATGTCTCAATGACTGGAAGAACTGACCAATCAGAATGGGCATTCACTGGTAAAACCCCCGTATTACTGAAGTGTATGCACTGAATTCCTGTCTGGTAGCGCCCCCTACAATACAGGGAGGTATTACATGTTCTGTACTACTCTTTACCTGTGCCAGGGTTAGCTGCCCCTTTGGACACCAGGTGAGGGCGACTCCATATAACTTTTTTTGGGACACTGTGCACTGTACAGGACCCTGAAGAAGCTCCTGTCCTCTACATAGACAGTGATTACAGCTCCCAGCAGATCTTCCTTATTTTTATATGTAAGGATTTGCTTTATCTATATTAGTTATCTACTTATTTTTTAATCCTCACTTTTTCCTATTTTTTTATGACATTTTGGGGACTTTAGAACCAATTACCAGGTTTTCAGAGTTATGGTCTCAACATACAATGATTTCAACATACAATGGACCACTGTATAGTAATTGAGACATTGCGGTGCATATTATGGTTGTTTTGATAACTCTTTTTTTTTTATTTTGCATACTAAAACATTAAATGGATCCTTTTTTTAGGGCCCATGCACACTGCGGAATTTCCACTTGCCGTAGCGTCTGATTGTTTTCCATAGAATTCTGCTGCTCAGTGCGCAGGGTGGAATTTCTGCAGTGGAGTGTCTATTCTTTCAGTTGAATTCCAACCGGAAATGCATTGCCATCAATTGGAAAAGTGGTTAATGTCAACATAGATTTTAGCACCAATTCCATGGGAGCCTGCTGCACACGGCTTCTTCCGTAGCATGTATGGGCCCAGAAGGAAACCAGTCATCACTTTCATGGTTCCTGATCCTGATCCATTATGGTGGTCCCCAGTGGCCTCTGTCTGCCCCACCGGCCTTGTGTGATGGATTTCAGGCAGAGATCTATCAAGGCTGGTGGGGCGGGGAGAAGCCACCGGGGACCACCCTGATGACTCATGGTTCGGACAGTGTAGAAGTAATGACAGGTACCCTTTAAAGGGGTCGTCTGCAATAGAAAACCTCTACGGGGGAATCTATCCGCAAGGGTTCAGCTTCTGCAAGATTAAAGAAGGATTGCACAGTACCTACCAAAATTGATAGAAATATGGGAAAGTATCCAGCACCAGGAAAGTATCCAGCACCAGGATGGCAGGTAAGATACACCGGAATTTAGTAGCCTACGCATTTTGGGCTGTAGCGCCCTTAGTCATGGCATGATGCCATGACTAAGGGCACTACAGCCCGAAACGCGTATACTATTTTACTGATGCCTGAATAAAGACGTATTTTACCTGCGTTCCTGGTGCTGGATACTTTCCCATATTGCTGTTCGTTTTGGGAAAGGCATGCCACCCTCCAGTCCTAGCACAGGAACAGGGGGCGAGGATCTGAGCAGATCTACACCATATCAGTGAATACCAAAATTGATAGGTTGTCTGTATAAGTGTATAATCAAAAAATTACTTTTGGAGTCATTTACTGTAATTAAAATAACAATTTTATTGTATTCATTAAAAACAAGTGAAACATGACAAATACAGACCCAATGGAAAAATTCCGGAAAATGTAAAAAGTGAAAGGAAGTGCAGCAGGACTGACGCCACCCCGTCAGGGGTGGCGTCACTCCTGCTGCACTTCCTTTCACTTTTTACATTTTCCGGAATTTTTCCATTGGGTCTGTATTTTATGCTTGCTTTTTTCACGTTTAGAGACTAGTGTCTGTTTACCTCTCTATCTCTGCCCTTGATTTGCACATGGTGTACCATGTAGAAAGTAGTGACGCCCTTTTGTTCCTGTTCCCCCCTGTGGGAGTCTCTTCCCGTGTATTTGTCATGTTTCACTTGTTTTTAACGAATACAATAAAATTGTTAATTTAATTACTAGAGATGAGCGAACTAACAGTAAATTCGATTCGTCACGAACTTCTCGGCTCGGCAGTTGATGACTTATCCTGCATAAATTAGTTCAGCTTTCAGGTGCTCCGGTGGGCTGGAAAAGGTGGATACAGTCCTAGGAAAGAGTCTCCCAGGACTGTATCCACCTTTTCCAGCCCACGGGAGCACCTGAAAGCTGAACTAATTTATGCAGGAAAAGCCATCAACTGCCGAGCCGAGAAGTTCGTGACGAATCGAATTTACTGTAAGTTCGCTCATCTCTATTAATTACAGTAAATGACTCCAAAAGTTCTTTATAGATTATACATTTTGTCTAGGAGATCATGTATGAAGCCCTAATTTAGCTGTTTCCTATGATACAACAATCTACTAGGGACATATAAATGTATCCCATTATTTATTTATGATTTTTTATGATTTTTCAGTGTAGTTTGCTATTTTTTCTAATTGTCTGTATAAGTGACAGAGTTGTTGGGTCCTCCAAAGCAAGAAAAGCTCTTTGTCATTGCCCTTCTCTTTGTCTATTGGTTGGAGGTTACAAATAAGGGTGCATTCACATCATGATTTTACCATCCTAATACTTCTCCCGATTTTTTACTTTGAAATCGTACAAATCTGCACACCATGTCATATCCATTGACTTCCATTCATCAAAGGGGTACTCCTGTGGAGAACTTTTTTTTTTTTTTTTTTTAATCAACTGGTGCCAGAAAGTTAAGCAGATTTGTAAATTACTTCTATTAAAAAAATCGTAATCCTTCCAGTACTTTTTATGGGCTGTATACTGCAGAGGAAATGTTTTTCTTTTTGGATTTCTCTTATGTCACGACCACGGTGCGCTCTGCTGACCTCTGCTGTCCATTTTAGGCACTGTCCAAAGCAGCATATGTTTGCTATGGGGATTTTCTCCTGCTCTGGACAGTTCTTAAAATGGACAGCAGAGGTCAGCAGAGAACACCGTGGTCGTAACATAAGAGAAATCCAAAAAGAAAAACATTTCCTCTGTAGTATACAGCCCCTAAAAAGTACTGGAAGGATTAAGATTTTTTAATAGAAGTAATTTACAAATCTGTTTAACTTTCTGGCACCAGTTGATCTAAGAAAAAAAAAAGTTTTCCACAGGAGTACCCCTTTAATGATGGACAACAAATAATCCGTTTTGATCCGCATCCGATTTTGCACAATATAAGATCGGAGGTAAAATCGTGGTTGACCACAATTTTTCATCCAGATTCAAAATCGGATCGAAATCGTGTCCGAATTTTTTATTATTGATGTCTATGTAAATCGTATGGAATGGTGTGACTGTGCAATTCTATCAGATTAATTGCACGCAATTTTTTTGTACGCATGCGCAGTAGACTTCAAGACGCATACACTTCAAATATATAAAACTTTATTGCCTTTGGCATACGTATTAATTTTAAAAACAGGATCAGATTTTTATTGAAAATTGGATGGAATTTTTCATCTGTACGATTTTTGGATACGATTTTAAATTGGATAGCAAAGAAATTATTACATATGATTGTATAAGACTTTTTGCAATCCGATTTTGTCCGATTATATGGTCCGATAATTGGATGCTTAAATTGTGATGTGAACCTTCCCTAAGAAATTCTTTTAAAGGGGTTCTCCGCCCTTAGACATCTTATCCCCTATCCAAAGGATAGGGGATAAGATGTCAGATCGCTGGGGTCCCGCTGCTGGGGACCCCCTGGATCTACCATGCAGCAGCCAGCTGTAGTGGCTTCCGGAACTGCTGGAGGTCCTCAGGCTTAGTCTATCTCGACCACCGGGATGGAACTTGCATTGAGGGGCGGGGTGTGATGTCACACGGGGGCGACTACGCCCCCGTGTGACATCACACCCCGCCCCTCAATGCAAGTCTATGGGAGGGGGCGTGACAGCTGTCACGCCCCCTACCATACAGTTGCATTGAGGGGCGGGGTGTGACATCACACGGGGGCGGATTCGTGACATCACGATCTTCCGTCCCAGTGGTCGAGATGGACTCAGCCTGAGGACCTCCAGCGGTTCCGGAAGCCACTACAGCTGGCTGCTGCATGGTAGATCCAGGGGGTCCCCAGCAGCGGGACCCCGGCGATCTGACATCTTATCCCCTATCGTTTGGATAGGGGATAAGATGTCTAGGGGTGGAGAACCCCTTTAAAATGATTGTCTTTGGTGAATAGATTTTTCGAGGATTTACTGTTACTGGAAAGTGTTTCTCTTTCCAGCTATTCTAAGTCTTGGTAGGTTTAGGCTTTGTCCCCAGTGCAGGGTCTGCTCAGGATCAGCCTTGATGTTGTGTTGCCCACGTTATGTAATAGAAGGCACCATTACAGATTCCCGTGCTGAAGTGGCAATATTAACACTTCTGCTCAGCAGAGGAAACTTCAAAAGGAGGGAAGAAAAAGAGGCTACAGAAATTTGGCCAGACGGAGATTTCCTCTTCAATTTTACACTTTCAGGTGAAAAGGGGCATTGGAAAAATGAGAGAAAATACCTTTACAGCAAACTTGCACCATCTTCCCAGACTATAGCATCACTGAGGTTGGTGAGAGGCCAATAGCTGAGTCTGACATACAAAACCCTGAAAAATAATGCAAATTGTCATTTTCATTTTAACATGCCTGGAGGGGATCTTTGAATTTTTAAAAGCGCTTTTCATCTTTTCAAGGAAAGATTATTTTCCACCCAAAAAAATAATGATTAAAATGTGAGTCAACAGTAAACTAATAAATGGCTATAATATATATACATGTGGGGGGAGATTTATCATTAGGCGTCTATTGTAGACACAGATCTACCCCTTTACACTGCTTATCTAATTTACACTCTTGCTCAAAAATTTACAAAAGTTGCGCACGTCCTTTGATAAATTTTGCGCAAATATAGAAACGCCCCCCTCGCTCTACCGTACACTCCTTCTCTACCTCACACTTCACAGAGCTGTGTACATGTACCAGAGATGAGTGTGTGATCATGTACAGGTAGCAGAAATTAGTGTGCGGCATATGTATAGAGCAGAGCTGAATGTGTGATTATGTGTATGCATGACCACGCACACACTCAGCTCTGCTGCATACACACAATCATACACTCAGCTCTGCTGCATACATATGATCATACACTCAGCTCTGCTGCATACACATGATCACACACTCAGCTCTGCTGCATATACACAATCACACTCAGCTCTGCTGCATATACACAATCACACATTCAGCTCTGCTGCATACACATCATCACACACTCAGCTCTGCTACATACACATGATCACACATATACATAGACCTAACAGCCTTACCTCCTTCTCCATCCCTGCACATACAGTGATATTCTTAGCTGTATGGTCACCATGGTTACAATACACAGGTGCAATCTCCTGCACTCATCAAGAACAGCAGGAGTTGGAATTTTACACAGTTCCACAGATCTACAGTCTGTACAGATTGGAGTCTAATCTAAATATGTATTACATATTGCTGGACTTATTCTTATAACATTTTAAGTGTCCTCCTTGATGGTGTATATTTGCGCAATAAAATCAGTACTTGGGCAAAATCTGTACATGAAAAGAGAAAAGACGCAGTTAATAAATCGATGTCTACCACATAATCAGCTCTACCGTACACAGTGATTTAGAATTCCACTTTTAAAGTTCTATAAAAAATTGTGCAAAAAAACATGCAAAAAACGGAATTGCGCAAACCAGATTGCGTAATATAGACAGTGAAAACTGTATACAGTGGTCCCTCAACATACGATGATAATTCCTTTCAAACGACCCATCATTTGTCGAATCCATCGTATGTTGAGGGATTCGTGCAATGTAAAAAGTGCATTTAATACTCACGTGTCCCCGCCGCTCCGGACAGCGCCCTCACCGCTCCCGGTGCTGTCCCAGGGGCTCCCGATGCTGTCCCGCTGCTCCGGCATCTTCTTCGGGATCCTCCGGCTTCTTCCGCATCTTCTCCGATGTCCGGGCCTCGCTTTCTGGTGACGTTATTACGTTGTGCGCCGGGACGGCATGCGTAGCGACGTAACAACGACGCCGGAAAGCGAGGCCCGGACCCCGGAGAAGATGCGGAAAACGCCGGAAGATCGCAAAGTGGACCCGGAGCAGCGGGGATAGGTAAGTGAACCTGTCCGGGATGCTTAAACTGCTATCCGACAGCAGCTTAAGCATTTTGCGCTATCGTATAGCAGTTAATGCGATGGCCCCGACATATAAAAGCATCGTAGGTCGATGCTGACATCAACATGCAATGGCCTCTGAGAGGCCATCGTATGTCGATGTGATCATATGTCGGGGCCATCGCATGTCGGGGGGTTACTGTGTATATATAATGATAAATTCCCCACATGAAATCTATCTATCTCATATTTATCTATCTATCTATCCATCTCAAATCAATCTATCTATCTATTATATCTATCTGTCTACCTATCTCTTATATCTATCTATTTATCTATCTATCTCATATGTATCTTTCTATCCATCTCATATCTATCTATCTATCTATCTTTCTATCTAAGATGCAGAAAGTATAGCAGCCTTTGATATGCATTTGATATGGGTCAATAAATCCCAATTTTTGCACTTTACTACTGGGTGTGCTGCTATACTTTCTGCATCTTGGATTATTTGAGCCGTCTGCGATTGGGACCGCTATCCTTGCTTGCACCCCAAGATTCCGTCAGAATACGTGGTTGTGCTGCCTACCCTCTACATACATATCTATCTATCTATTATATCTATCCATCTAATTTTATTGCGCAAATATACACCATTAAGGAGGACACTTAAAATGTTATAAGAATAAGTCCAGCAATATGTAATACATATTTAGATTCATTTAGATTAGACTCCAATCTGTAGAGACTGTAGATCTGTAGAACTTTGTAAAATTCAAACTCCTGCTGTTCTTGATGAGTGCAGGAGATTGCACCTGTGTATTGTAACCATGGTGACCATACAGCTTGCTGCGTTCCCCTGTCCGGCATCCAGAAACAATGGATGCCGGATGCCATACAACTGATGACAACTGATGCATCATCAGTTATGGCATCAGTTGCGTCGAGATCTAGGCTGAGTTCACCTAAGTTCACCGATACCAGATATATGTGAACCCAGCTAAACACAGCATCCACTGCAGAAAGCTGTTTTTTTTAATCACATATACATGAAATCCAACAGACTATTCTTCTGTATACCTTCTTGTCACATCACAGACATTAAAGGCACAATAGGACCCCATACACTGAGTGCCCACTAAGGCTGGGTTCACATATATCAGTCGTCCGGCACAGTTTCCCTCCGGCGTGCACCGGAGGGAAACTGATGCTAGAACTGATCCCATTCATTTGAATGGGACAGTTCACAGTCATCCAGCGTCTCAATTTTGATGCCGGATGGTTGGACATGCCGGAGGGCACCGGACAGGGGAACGCAGCTTGCTGCGTTCCCCTGTCTGTTGCCCAGAAACAATGGACGCCGCATGCCATACAACTGATGACAAGTTGTCATCAGTTGTGGCATCAGTTGCGTCGAGATTTAGGCTGAGTTCACCTATGCCGGATGCCGGACATAAGTGAACCCAGCCTTACAGGCTCATACACTTCAGATCATATGGAGGCGGAATACAGTAGTGTGCATGAGTCCGCAGAGTAGATTCAGCATCATACATTCTGATATCTAGCTGCAGAGAAGAACAGGTAAAAATACAACAAAGTAAGGCTGGGTTTACATATGTCTGGCATCTGGCATAGGTGAACTCAGCCTATATCTCGACGCAACTGATGCCACAACTGATGACAACTTGTCATCAGTTGTATGGCATGCAGCATCCATTGTTTCTGGGCAACGGACAGGGGAACGCAGCAAGCTGCGTTCCTCTGTCCGGTGCCCTCTGGCATGTCCAACCATCCGGCGTCAAAATTGAGACGCTGGGTGATTGTGAACTGTCCCATTCAAATGAATGGGATCAGTTCTAGCATCAGTTTCCCTCCGGTGCACGCCGGAGGGAAACTGTGCCGGACGACTGATATATGTGAACCCAGCCTTAGTGAGTCACCAGACATGAGAATGAGAATCCTGGTGAGTATTCAACCCTATAAAATCCAAAAACTGTTAACCTAAATCTATATATATATATATATATATATATATATATATATATATATATAACTCAATGTGTGTATGTATGTGTGTGTATGTGTGTGAATGTGTGTATGTGTGTGTGTGTGTATGTGTGTATGTGTGTGTATGTGTGTATGTGTGTGAATGTGTGTATGTGTGTATGTATATGTATGTGTGTATGTCTGCATGTACCAGCATCACGTCCAAACAGCTAAAGATATTAACATTAAACTTGGCACACATGTTACTTATATGTCAACAACAAACATAGGATAGGAAATTTAACCCTTACTCTCCCCCATTTGCCAGGGGCGGGGCTTTTGTTTAAAGTCCCATACAAGTCTATGGGAAATATATGTTAATGCATAACTTTCAAATGGCTGGAGATATTTGGATAATACTTGGTCACATGTTACTTATATGTCCACTTAAAATATAGGATAGATAATTTAACCCTTATTTACCCCCATTTGTGAGGGTCGGGGTTTTTGTTTAAAGTCCCATGCAAATCAATGGGAAATGTATGTTCCCACATAATATCCGTACGGCTGGAGATATTTCAATAATACCATATTACTTATATGTCAAATAAAAATACATAATAGTTAAATTAACCCTTACCTACACCCTTATATAAAAGATGGGTTTTTGTTTTAAGTCCCATGCAAGTATATGGGACTTCCAGTACCTCACTCCACAAGCTCCGCTCTGCATCTCCTGGTGAATGTGTCAGTCCGGCTTGCAAGCCACAGCCCATCTCAGAAAGAGGGGACGGGATATGGGGTCGGGATATGGGGACGAGATATGGGGTTGAGCTATGGGGACGGGATATGAGGTCGGGATATGAGGTCAGGATATGAGGACGGGATATGAGGTAGGGATATGAGGTCGGAATATGAGGTCGGGATAGGAGGACTGGATAGGATGTCGGGATAGGAGGACTGGATAGGAGGTCGGGATAGGAGGACGGGATATGAGGATGGGATATGAGGTTGAGATATGAGGACGAGATAGGAGGTCGGGATAGGAGGTCAGGATAGGATGTTGAGATATGAGAATGGGATATGAGGTCGAGATAGGAGGATAGAATAGGAGGTCGGGATATGAGGACAGGATATGAGGATGGGATATGAGGACAAGATATGAGGTCCTGATAGGAGGTTGAGATATGAGGGCAGGATATGAGGACAGTATATGAGGTTGAGATATGAGGACAGGATATGAGGTTGAGATATGAGGACGGGATATGAGGTCGAGATTGGAGGTCGGGATATGAGGACGGGATATGAGGTCGGGATATGAGGTCGGGATATGAGGTTGAGATATGAGGACGGGATATAACAACAATATATGAGGACGGGATATGAAGTCAAAAGCTTCCTTCGTTTTTGATTTTCCTCCCCAACAAGGATTAGGAAGGAAATACCCAGAAAAGCCAAAACAGACCATGCAATATTGATGTAAACCAAAACAAGCAACAATTTACATTAATTGCTGATCTATGTGAAGAAAGGGGGACTTTATTTATTTATTTATTGTTATTTTTGGTTAATGGTCCTAAGGGTTCTCCTATAAATGTGAGTTTTGGTTAAAAGGTCTGCTGTGCTTCTATCTCCCATTATGCAGCACGCGGCCTGCTGTCTGTAATGTGACCCTCACATTTTTAACATAACACAAGAAAGGGCCAGGTGCAGGAATCCTGGGGGCTCTGTTTACCAATAGCCTTTCATTACGACCAGTCATGCTCTGCCCCTTTGTACTGCTCTGTGCTCATAGCATTCATTACTCAGGCAGCCCATGACCAATCTACAAACAATGCTAACATACTAGTAGTGCATATCTATCTATCTCATATCTATCTATTTATCTATCTATCTATCTATCTATCTATCCCATATCTATCTATCTCATATCTATCTATCTATCTCATATCTATCTATCTATCTCATATCTATCTATTTATCTATCCATCTCATATCTATCTATCTATCTATCTATCTCATATCTATCTATCTATCTCATATCTATCTATCTACCTATCTCATATCTATCTCATATCTATCTATTTATCTATCCATCTCATATCTATCTATCTATCTATCTCATATCTATCTATTTATCTATCTATCTATCCCATATCTATCTATCTCATATCTATCTATCTATCTCATATCTATCTATCTATCTCATATCTATCTATTTATCTATCCATCTCATATCTATCTATCTATCTATCTATCTATCTCATATCTATCTATCTATCTCATATCTATCTATCTAGCTATCTCATATCTATCTCATATCTATCTATTTATCTATCCATCTCATATCTATCTATCTATCTATCTCATACCTATCTATCTATCTCATATCTATCTGTTTCATTTCCATCTATCTCATTTCTATCTATCTCATATCTATCTATCTAGCAAAAAGAGATGAATTTAATATTATATTATAGTTAACATTAATTTTTATATAAAAGAATACTATTATTGTAATATTGTTTTTTACGTCTTTATATTTTTTCAGTCAATTTATAGGTCACACATGAATGACTTATTAACCATATGCATATACCTGTACTTTATTGTTAAAGCTCCTTCCCACTAACTTTTCTTTCCTTCAGCCTCTCAATACTTGAGCGGAAACAAAACGTCATGAATTTAAATTTTTTTATTTTTTTTAGGTGGTGATTTTTAACCTGCTATACTTGTAGCATGGACTTTTTTCAGCCATTTTTAAAGTCTTATAGAAAAGCCTAAAAGAAAAATAGCAGAAAAATATGCTGTACCTAGCTCTTGTATTTGGAGAAATAGCCACTTACCCGGAAAATGATACAAAAATAAATTAAAAAAAAAAAAAAAAAAGCGAAAAATGCATTGTATGTAGTATGTTTTATTTCATTATAGATTTTAATGTAAAATTTGGCTTTGCAAAAGGAATGTAGTCATAGACACCAGCAAAAACATAATTTTCTGAAAAAATTTTAAGGCTGGAAATATATTCAGCGTTTCCGCCCCCAAAAAAATAACAAAAAAATAAAAACACTGTAGTCGCCAGATGGCAATTTTTGGGCCCAAAAGCACTGTGGCCAGATTTTAGCTGGGAGTCAATGTGGAAAAATGAATTATGGGGTGTTTTGTCATCGTTCAGTGATGTTTTTATTTTTATTTTATTTATTTTTTTATCATTATTTTGCAAGAAATTGTGGCTTTTTTCCCCCCATAGGCTTCTAAAGGTGAAAAAAATGGCATGCGTGCAGGTATGTTTTAACTTATTTCTTTTGCTTTTTTTTTACCCCAACTTTTCAAAAAATAATCCTTCAGTCACATGATGAATGCAGGTAATGAAACTGGAAATTTACAAAAATAAATAAATAAACTATACTAATACACGCTATTTTGGAGAAGGAAAAAAGGCCACTAAAATTGCATTATGGATGAGAAAATGCCAGACAAAAATTGTGCCTGATGTAGCCTTAATATGGAATAACACATGCAGTTTCTGATGCAGCTCATTGTGCTCAATCCAGAAATGGTTTAGAAGAAAAAAAAAAAAAAAAAAAAAAAAAAAGGAAACATAAAGCAGGAACTTACACTTGAATCTACTTCTGGCTTTGGCACAGAAAATGCATTGAAAGCTGCATGTGTGTTTCCAGACTTGGGCCACTTTAACACATTTTATTCAGGAATTTTTTTTATTTTTTTTAATACTTTTTTTTATACTTTTTTTTTTTGTATTTTTTGAATTCTAATCATTATATGTTAAATACCACAAACCAGAAAGACAGCACAAACAGAAAATGAATTCACTTTTAACTTTGAGTTAAAATGATGCTAGTTGTTGTTATTATTACTATTTGTAATAATAATAATAAAAATATTACATGAAAAATAACACACACACATGTAAAATCACTATAAAAAAACACAAAAAATGCTGCATCATTTCTCCAGAATGTTGTGTGTGTGTGTGAATATTTGTTGCAGTTATATATAAATTAAAAATAAGTGTGTGTGTATATATATATATATATATATATATATATATATATATATATATATAGTAACATAGTAACATAGTTCATAAGGTTGAAAAAAGACCAGAGTCCATCAAGTTCAACCTATATCCCTAATGAATTCCTACTGAGTTGATCCAGAGGAAGGCAAAAAACCCTCATACTAGAGGTAAAAATTCCTTCCCAACTCCAAATATGTAATCAGAATAAATCCCTGGATCAATGTTCTGTCCCTATAAATCTAGAATCCATATCCTGTAATGTTATTATTCTCCAAAAATGCATCCAGGCCCCTTTTTGAACTCTATTACCGAGTTCACCATGACCACCTCCTCAGGCAGAGAATTCCATAGTCTCACTGCTCTTACAGTAAAGAACCCCCCGTCTGTGCTGGTGTAGAAACCTTCTTTCCTCTAGACGTAGAGGATGCCTCCTTGTTATTGATACAGTCCTGGGTATAAATAGATCATGGGAGAGATCTCTGTACTGTCCACTGATATATTTATACACAGTTATTAGGTCTCCCCTAAGCCTTCTTTTTTCTAAACTAAATAACCCTAATTCTGATAATCTTTCTGGGTACTGTAGTCCTCCCATTCCCCGTATTACCCTGGTTGCCCGTCTTTGAACCCTCTCCAGCTCCACTATATCTTTCTTGTACACTGGTGCCCAGTACTATACACAGTATTCTATGTGTGGTCTGACTAGTGATTTGTACAGCGGTAGAATTATTTCCTTGTCGTGGGCATCTATGCCCCTATTGATGCCCCCCATGATTTTATTTGCCTTGGCAGCAGCTGCCCGACACTGGTCACTACAGCTAAATTTACTATTTACTAAGACTCCCAAGTCCTTTTTCACATCAGTCATCCCAAGTGTTCTCCCATTTAATACATAATCCCAGCCCGGATTTTTCTTCCCCATATGCATTACCTTACATTTATCAGTGTTGAACCTTATCTGCCACTTCTCAGCCCAAACCTCCAAACGATCCAGATCCATTTGTAACAGTGCACTGTCCTCTATTGTGTTTACCGCTATACAGAGTTTAGTATCATCTGCAAAGATTGCTACTTTACTATTCAACCCATCTACAAGGTCATTAATGAATATATTAAATAGAACAGGACCCAAGACTGACCCCTGTGGTACCCCACTAGTAACAGTCACCCAATCAGAATAAGTACCATTAATAACCACCCTCTGTTTCCTATCACTGAGCCAGTTACTTACCCACTTACACACATTCTCCCCCAGCCCAATCCTTCTCATTTTATGCACCAACCTTTTATGTGGCACCGCATCAAATGCTTTTGAAAAATCCAGATATACGACATCCAGCGATTGCCCCTGGTCCAGTCTGGAGCTCACCTCCTCATAAAAGCTGATCAGGTTGATTTGACAGGACCGATCCCTCATAAAGCCATGCTGATATGGGGTCATACATTTATGTCAATTAATATTCATATAAAGAAATCAATATTTATTTATAGAGAGAGAAAGAAAGTGTCATATATATATATATATATATATATATATATATATATAATCCAATGGCGCAGCACTCAAATAGATAAAGTGCATTTATTCAAGCATGTCTCTATACAGCAACGTTTCTGCTCCTCTGGAGCAGAAACGTTGCTGTATAGAGACATGCTTGAATAAATGCACTTTATCTATTTGAGTGCTGCGCCATTGGATTTTCTTTCTGGAGAAACCCTGATCAGGTTTGGCGCACTTGCACCATAACTATGATATCTGGTGCCATTACTTTTTTTTTTTTTTTTCTAAATAAATAAATAAATATATATATACACACACACATATAAATATATATATATATATATATATATATATATATATACATATACATATTGATATATACACACACACACACACACACACATATATATATTTAAATTTAATTATTTCTCTTTAATCACCCACCTAACGTTTTCTAAGGGTAAATACAATTAAAACATCAAAGTACCATCTGCATTCTTAGCTGTGTTATCAAGTTGCATTTCAAAATTAGAAAAATAATTTTAACTTAGAAAAAAAAAATATTTTACTCAGCAAATATAAATAAATAATTTTTTTAATGTTTGTCCTCAATTCCTTGTAATATTTGTATTAGGGAAGTATCACTACTCTCTCCATTTATTATAAAGTAGAACAATAAAAAAAAATAGTAACGAATTGTTTTTATTGTAACTTCATAATATACAAATATGATACTGCAATTATTTGCAATTCATTTCTATAGTTCCCGGGTTATATTAGGAAGGAAAGCATGATAATCATATATGAAAAAAATAAATTAAAAAAGATAAAAAAAACTATAAATGTAAAATATTAATGTAAAAACAAAAAAATAAATAAAAAAAACAATTACAATTCGATGTTGTTATAATCGATAATGATTGATAGAAAAGTATTATTCTACATATTGTTATTATGTATGGCTTGATGGATGTAAATATTCATTATGAGGAACACAGGGTATAGTAGTAGGATGGTTTACATTACTATAGTGAAATCCCATTACCAACCTGTCTGTGTTCTGGAGCAAAGGATTGAAGTCATTCCATAGTATTTACAGACCGCTGTGCGAGGACTGCACGAAATAATAAAGAGAATTCACTACTGCTTTCCTTCATACAGGAAAAATATGGTCCTCAAATTTGCAGCCGAACCTCTAAAATATTACAATAGGTCATAAAATTCTCCCAAAGCATCAACCTTACCAATGAAAACTCAAAAAAAAATTAAAAAAAAGGAAGGAAGAAAGAAAGAAATAAAGAATGAAAGAAAGAAAGAAAAAGAAATAAAGAAAGAATGAAAGAAAGAAAGAAAAAAAAAGAAAGAAAGAAAGAAAGAATGAATGAAAGAAAAAGAAATAAAGAAAGAATGAAAAAAAGAAAAAGAAATAAAGAAAGAATGAATGAATGAATGAATGAAAGAAAAAGAAAGAAAAAATGAAAGAAAGAAAAAGAAATAAAGAAAGAATGAATGAAAGAAAGAAAAAGAAAATGTTATATTGCTTGTTATAGATTGAGAGAGAAATTTTGTGATAAATGGCCTTTGGGATTTAGAGGTCATTCAATGTTATGGAAACGACTGGTCATTCTAAAAAAAAAAATATATATATATATACACATAATATCCAAATAAGAGATCAAATCAATAAAATGTATAAAGTAAAACTGATATATACAAGAGGTAACAGTGACATAAGATGATATGAAATAATCCATATTATGAATGAAATGTTAATATTTATAACTTTCAAACCAAATAAATGAGCGATAAAATAAACAAAATATCAATGTTCTCCAACCTGTGGCTATTCAGCTGTTGCAGAACTACAATGCCCAGCATGCCCTGATGGCCCTTAGCAGTCAGGGCATGCCGGGCATTGTAGTTCTGCAACATCTGGAGAGCCACAGGTTGGAGAATAGGGATATATATTTATATACATAAAAAAATACGATGCATTCTATCATCTATCATCTATCATCTATCTCATATATATCTATATTTACATACATGATTCAAAATAATAATACAATGCATTCTGTCTACCTTTCATATCTATTTATCTCATAACTACCTACATTTATATACATAATAAAAATAATAATGTAATGCATTCTATCTAATTTATCTCTATCTATCTAATTTATCTCTATCTATCTATCTAATTTATCTATCTCTATCTATCTCTCTAATTTATCTATATCTATCTATCTATCTAATTTATCTATCTCTATCTATCTCTCTAATTTATCTATATCTATCTATCTAATTTATCTCTATCTATCTAATTTATCTATCTATATCTATCTCTCTAATTTATCTATATCTATCTATCTAATTTATCTATCTCTATCTATCTCTCTAATTTATCTATATCTATCTATCTAATTTATCTATCTCTATCTATCTAATTAATCTATCTATCTATATCTATCTAATTTATCTGTCTATCTATCTCATGTCATCTATCTATCTATCTCATATCTATCTATCTCATATCTATCTATCTATCTCATATGTATCTATCTATCTCATATCTATCTATCTGTCTATATATCTCATATCTATGTATCTATCTCATATCTATCTATCTATCTATCTATCTCATATCTATCTATCTATCTATCTATCTCTATCTATCTATCTCATATCTATCTATCTATATCTATCTATATATCTATTTATTTATTTTATATCTATCTATCTTATATCTATCTATCTACTGTATCTATCATCTCTCTATCTATCTATCTAGTAAATTTGAGTAGCCGTATCTATCTATAGATCCATATCTATCTATCTCATATCTATCTATCTATCTATCTCATATCTATCTATCTCTATCTATCTATCTCATATCTATCTATCTATCTATTTATCTATCTCATTTCTATCTATCTATTTATCTATCTATCTATCTCATATCTATCTATCTTTCTATCTCATATATATCTGTCTATCTATCTAATATCTATCTATCTATCTATCTATCTCATATCTACCTATCTATCTATCTATCTATCTCATATCTATCTATCTATCTATCTCATATCTATCTATCTCATATCTATCTATCTTTCTATCTCATATCTATCTATCTCATATCTATCTATCTAATATCTATCTATCTATCTATCTATCTAGATATCTCATATCTATCTATCTATCTATCTATCTCATATCTATCTATCTATCTATCTATCTCATATCTATCTATCTATATATCTCATATCTATCTATCTATCTCATATGTATCTATCTATCTCATATCTATCTATCTGTCTATATATCTCATATCTATGTATCTATCTCATATCTATCTATCTATCTATCTATCTCATATCTATCTATCTATCTATCTATCTATCTCTATCTATCTATCTATCTATCTATCTCATATCTATCTATCTATATCTATCTATATATCTATTTATTTATTTTATATCTATCTATCTTATATCTATCTATCTACTGTATCTATCATCTCTCTATCTATCTATCTAGTAAATTTGAGTAGCCGTATCTATCTATAGATCCATATCTATCTATCTCATATCTATCTATCTATCTATCTCATATCTATCTATCTCTATCTATCTATCTCATATCTATCTATCTATTTATCTATCTCATTTCTATCTATCTATTTATCTATCTATCTATCTATCTCATATCTATCTATCTTTCTATCTCATATATATCTGTCTATCTATCTAATATCTATCTATCTATCTATCTATCTCATATCTACCTATCTATCTATCTATCTCATATCTATCTATCTATCTATCTATCTATCTCATATCTATCTATCTTTCTATCTCATATCTATCTATCTATCTATCTATCTATCTATCTCATATCTATCTATCTCATATCTATCTATCTTTCTATCTCATATCTATCTATCTCATATCTATCTATCTAATATCTATCTATCTATCTATCTATCTATCTATCTATCTATATATCTCATATCTATCTATCTATCTATCTCATATCTATCTATCTATCTATCTCATATCTATCTATCTATATATCTCATATCTATCTATCTATCTATCTATCTATCTATCTATCACCTGTAATATTTCCTGAGAAATAAGCCCGATTTCCAAATGAAGGGGTGCAAATCTTGTGCGGTGGAGATATCTGAGCAGGAGACATAAAACCTGTATTTATCCCACTAAGCTAATAATAAACCTTGTTTGTATAACTAAACACTGACATTTATGGTTTCCTACCCCTGTGGTAAAACCTTGTTGCAAAATAAGACCACCCCCAAATGTAAAGTTCTCTAAAAGTTATGTAAAAGAGAAGAGAACAGGGGAATTGTCTAATGCGACACTTCCAAAATAACTTCCCAGTGATTCGGGGGAGAGAGGGAGCCAAGCAAGGGTTAAAGGGGCCATTGCTGATCTATTCCTGGGCAGCATTATTTCCTCCATAGTGAAGTCCAGAATGGGTAGAAGATTTATTCCCCCACATCTGCCATCTACCTCTGTGGAAAGCATTTGCCTTAATGATCTGATAGATCCTACAAATTACATCCTGCCCCAGAATTACGGCCCCATTCTTATCTATGGGGTCAGTTTAATTAGCTCATCGGGGAAAGGTGTTTCATACTTAGAGGGTTTATTTAAACCCATTTAACAAACTATCAGTCACAGACTGGGAACCAGTCATCTGCTGGGAGGGGATAGGGGAACCCTGTGGAACCCTGAGCCTTGGGCTTGCTGGGGATAGTAGTTCCTAGGGCAGTGACTCCCAACCAGGGTGCCTCCAGCTGTTGCAAAACTACAACTCCCAGCATGCCCGGACAGCCGTTGGCTGTCCGGGCATGCTGGGAGTTGTAGTTTTGCAACAGCTGGAGGCCCCCTGGTTGTGAAGTCCTAGGGAATGGAGGCCTGGAGTAGAGGGTTGTGTAGCCCAGCCTTGTTCTCTGTAGGTGTCAGGATCTTGTTTTAGGCACCGACCCTCCTAATAGAGAGGTTTATAAAATCTTCCAAGGGTTGAAAGGAAATGTTAAATCTGAGCTTCTCTTCAAGGAAATCTTAAATATTCACATCATTCCAAGGAGAAGTCATCCAAACCACAGGGAGACTTCTGTGCCTGGACTGTATAGGAGGGGGTCCCTGTTCTATATACAGATACAGATATAGCGCTTTATATCTATATCTATATATAACTATCTATCTATCTCATATCTATCTATCTATATATAACTATCTATCTATCTATATATAACTATCTATCTATCTATCTATCTATCTATATATAACTATCTATGTATCTATCTATCTCTATCTATCTATCTATCTATCTCTATCTATCTATCTCTCATATCTATCTATCTATCTATCTATCTATCTATCTATCTATGTATCTCATGTCTATCTATCTATATCTATCTATCTATCTATCTATCTATCTATCTATCTATCTCTATCTATCTATCTATCTATCTATCTATCTATCCATCTATCTCATATCTATCTATCTATCTATCTATCTATCTATAACTATCTATCTATCTCATGTCTATCTATAACTGTCTCTATCTATCTATCTATCTATCTCATATGTATCTATAATTATCTATCTATCTCATATCTATTTATTTATCTATCTATCTATCTCATATCTATCTATCTATCTATCTATCTATCTATCTATTTATCTATCTATCTTTTCAATATATATTGCTTTCTATTTAATACCTATTATCTGTAGATCTAATAACTATATCCATTAAATCTATCAATTATTTTTCTATATCTATAGCTATCTAATATCTATCTATCTTTCTAATATCTGTATATTTATCTATTTATCTCATACCTATCTATCAAATATTTTTCTATATCATAACTATCTAATATCTGTCTCTCTCTATCTTTTCAATATATATTCCTTTCTATTTAATAACTATTATCCATAGATCTAATAACTATATCTATTTAATCTATCAATTATTTTTCTATATCTATAGCAATGTAATATCTATCTATCTTTCTAATATCTGTATATTCATCTTATATCTAACAATTATTTTTCTATTTCACAACTATCTCATATCTATCTATCTATTTCTTATTTTTCGATATCAAATATCTATCTATCTATTTCTTTTTTTTCTATCTCATATCTATCTCTTTCATATTTATCTATCTATTTCTTTTTTTTCTATATCGAATATCTTATCTATCTATCTTATTTTTTCTATCAATCTATTTCATATCTATCTATCTATGTATATTCACTATTTTAACACATTAAACTAGACTACAAATAGAAGTCACTATATAAGTTCTACATGAAGTAGAAGCATTTTTCAACTTATAGTAAAATAAACTCGGTCACAACAAAGAAATACATAATTCACACAAACGAGATTCTGTTATATAACTAGTATATTGTGTGGATCGTTCTACTTTTTTACTTCTGTTAAATCATATATATATATATATATATATATATATATATATATATATTTTTTTTTATTTTTTTATTTTTTTTTTACTAAAGTTAAATAAGAAAATAAAAAAAAAAATAAAAAATTTAAACTACATCTAGCCCCACAGCAACATGTCCTGCTGAGTCAGAAGTCGCAATGAGATGTTCTTTAGTGCGATTTGTGCAAAGACTTTTGCTATAAGTCTCCTGTAATATTGTCGCAGATCGCAGGCAGGACTCAGTACAGGTGTCTGCGCTAAATAAAGGTCGGGACTTACCTGCACCAGGTCCTACAGGTGAAGAGAAGTGTAATAGCCCAGAGAGGGGCACAATATTAGGTAAAGGATTCTGTACATGTATGAACTTTTCCGTGAAGCTTTTCTTCTAGATCAGTGTTTCTCAATCAGGGTGCTTCCAGCTGTTGCAAAACTACAACTCCCAGCATGCCCGGACAGCCGTTGGCTGTCCGGGCATGCTGGGAGTTGTAGTTTTGCAACAGCTGGAGGCACCCTGGTTGGGAAACACTGATCTAGATATATGTGTTTGTGTTATACAGTGTGTGAGTGATTATATATATTCATTTCTATAGAAGTGTGTTTTTTGAGTACATAAATAGATGTATGTATACCAATATGTGTCTTGCGTGAGTTACATTCAATTAGACATTAAGAAGAGAAAGACATAGAGAGAAAAAGAAAGAAAAGGAGAAAGAGAAAGAAAGAAAAAAGAAAGAAAGAAGAAAGAGAGAGAGAGAAGAAAGAAAAGGAGAAAGAGAAAGAAAGAAAAAAGAAAGAAGAAAGAGAGAGAGAGAGAGAGAGAGAGAGAGAGAAGAAAGAAAATGAAAGAAGAAAGAAAGAAAGAAAAAGAAAGAAAGAAAGAAAGAGAGAAAAATAAAGAAAATGAGAAAGAAAAAAGGAAGGAAGGAAGAAGAAAGAAAGGAGAAAGAGAAAACTGAAATATAGAAATAAATTAAGGAAGGAAAGAGAAATAAAAAGAAAGAAAAAAAAGAAAGAACGATAGAAAGAAAGAAAGAAGAAAGAGAGATAGAAAAAAAGAAAGAAAAGAAGAAAAAGAAAGAAGAAATTAAGAAAGAAAGAAAGAAAGAAAGAAGAAAAAAAGAGAGAGAGAGAGAGAAAGAAAGAAAGAAAAAGAAAGAAAAAAAGGAAGGAAGGAAATAGAAAGAAAGGAGAAAGAAAACTGAAATATAGAAATAAATTAAGGAGGGAGAGAGAGAAATAAAAAGAAAGAAAAAAAAAGAAAGAAAGATAGAAAGAACGAAAGAAGAAAGAGAGAGAGATAGAAAAAAAGAAAGAAAAGGAGAAAGAAAAAGAAAGAAGAAAGAAAGAAAGAAAGAAGAAAAAGAGAGAGGGAGAGAAAGAAAGAAAGAAAACAATAAAGAAAATAGGAAGGAAGGAAGAAGAAAGGAAGGAGAAAGAGAGAGAGAAAACTGAAATATAGAAATAAATTAGTAAGGAGAGAGAGAAATAAAAAGTAAGAAAGAGGAAAAGAAAGAAAGAAAAAGATGTTCCAGCTCTGCAGATAGATCAATATGTGTATGTGTCTTTGTAAACAGCATTAATAGTAATAATGTAACACCATAAATTGTGACACCATAAATAGGTATGTATATCAGTATAATCATTGTGTATATAGAGGAGTTAGGAAGATAGAAAAATTAGATTTGTAATATATATATGTGTGTATTTATATATGAGATTTGTGTATAGCTTGAAAGATAGGAGATAGATGATATCTATGTTAGTGTTTGTTTACATAATAAAATGTTTATGTATAGCATCTTATGTGTGACATTATTGTAGAGATAAATATGAGATATGGTAGGGATAGATGTAATTTAATATTAAAATAGGAAACTAAAGCCCCAAGTAATGTCTGTGCATTAGAGTCTGTGGATTGGAGTAAAGGCCGGGATCCATGAATCAATATATTACAGCCTGAGCATTGTGTCTTTCATCTCACCTCCTGGCTGGGAGATTTATGTATGTCGCACCCAAATATTCATCACTCTAAAGGGCTGTGAAGGTGAATGTGCCTCAAAAAGGGGCAGAATCCTTCATACTTGTTCCAAAAAAAATCAAATATAGACTTTTGGTCACTTCTACTTCTTAAAAAATGCCAGACAGGTAGGTGAAAGCCAAGACTTCCTGACATAGAAGGACAGGGCAAATGCTGGGGTGGTAATTGAAAGCATGGAGATAGTAAGTGAATTTCTAATTTCTCTCCTATGAGCTGTTCCAAATGATTTGGGATACACAACCCTAATTCATTTTAACAATAGGAGAGAAACTATGTCGCTTAATTTCAAACGTTTCTAATAAATTAGATCAAAGGCGCCCAGGACTTGGGGCTCCAATTACTAAAGTACTTTCCTCTGAATTTATGGTTCGGTTTTAGGCCGGCTGTGAAAGGGGCTAACGGGATATATTGGGGGATGTGATAGCTTGGAGAGAGAAAAAAAAAAAAACCTTTTAAATCTTGAAATAACAAAACCAGACGCTGTATTCTTTCCATATTGCAAATAAAGAATGGCATTGTGCGCCTTTCGAGCAACGTGTGATGAAAACCAAGAAAGAATTGGCCATTTGCATATATACTCCCACTACAAATACTCCCAGAAGGTGTTTATACCACGACCCAATTTTTTCGTTCCTTAGGCCAATGTTCATTCCTTTGGATCTAGTAAGAAATTAGTTTTTTTTTTTTTTTAGGCCAATAAAATATAATAAGACCGCTGTGTTAGTTGAAAGCATCTTGGTAACATGTAGGCAACAAACTCCATTTTGGTAATTGTGGGATCCTTTCATGATAATTTCGTGCAGTTAAAATAAAAAAAATAAAAAAGTGATTGAAGCCTTAAAGGATCTTATATAAGAGAGATGGGCGACTTCAAGTTGTTCCAACACGTTGTGCCATCATTTCCGTGAAGGACATTCATTCACATTTTATAGGACTTTTCATAGGACCCAATGAAAGCTTTAGGAAAATGGAATCTAAATTCTGGAAAGAATAATAATAATAAAAAACAAAAAAAACCAAAAAAAAAAAAACCAACAAAAAACAAAATTGCGGTCAATTTCAATGTTCTGTTTTCACTTAGACTTCTTCTTGATTTAAAGTAATAATAATAGTAAAAAAATAAAGGGTAATAATAATCATATATTAGAACTTTATTTTGTGGTAACTTTTTTTTACTAACGTATTTTTCGCCGTATAAGATGCACTTTTTCTTTCCCAAATTGGGAGGGGGGGGGGGGGGGGGGGAGTTGGTGCGTCTTATACAGCGAATACACCCCTATCGCGACGGTTCCTGCGGCCATCAACGGCCGGGACCCGCGGCTAATACAGGACATTACCGATCGCGGTGATGCCCTGTATTAACCCTTCAGACGCGGCGATCAAATCTGACCCCACCGCGTCTGAAGCGAAAGTGACACTAACCCGGCTAACTAACCTCAGTCGGGCTGTTCGGGACCGCCGCGGTGAAATCGCAGCATCCCGAACAGCTTACAGGACCCTGGGAGGGACCTTACCTGCCTCCTCGGTGTCTGCTCCGTGGTGGGATCCCCTGCATGGCCGGCGCTCTCCTCTCCGAGGATACTGGGGAAGAAGACGTCCGGAGCGGCGGGGACACCCCCAGGGACGCGGCGACAGCGATGGAGCGACATCCAGGGCAGCGGTGACGGGTCCGGAGCGGCGGGGACACCCCAGGGACGTGGCGACAGCGATGGAGCAACATTCAGGGCAGCGGTGATGGGTCCGGAGCGGCGGGAGTATTACCTCCTATCCAGTGGTCTTCAACCTGCGGACCTCCAGATGTTGCAAAACTACAACTCCCAGCATGCCCGGACAGCCAACGGCTGTCCGGGCATGCTGGGAGTTGTAGTTTTGCAACATCTGGAGGTCCGCAGGTTGAAGATCACTGTTGGGTTCAGAATCTTTTTTTACTAGGTTTTGCACCTCTAAAATTGGGTGCGTCTTATATGCCGGTGCGTCCTATAGGGCGAAAAATACGGTACATACGTATATTAAAATTGTCCAATGTTAACACTTTGGGGGGGGGGGTTCATTTGCATGAAAAATTGCTAATTATTTTTTTTTTGTGTGTGCACAACTTAATAAATAATAAAGTAAATACATTGTGGGAATTTGTTTTTAAAGGATGTGCAATGGGGAGAAAAAGTCATGTAACAACAACTTTTCACATCCTAATGCCACCTGGGGAGTGGAGTATATTTGCGCAATGTTTTCCCTAAAAATGATTATTATGCCGATGAGATATGCTAATAATCAATCTGGGCGCACTTAGGCCCCCTATATCCATCGTCAGTTTTCTTTTCCCTCCGGCTCAGGGAAAATGAAGCCAGAACTGATCCCATTCATTTGAATGGGTCCGTTCACAATCATCCGGCGTCTCAGTTTAGACGCCGGATGATTGGACTCGCCGGACCGCCACAGACAGGGGAACGTATTTTGCTGCCTTCCCCCGTCCGGCGATCACAAACAATGGATTGCCGGATGATGCACAACTGATGCCAACTGATGCACTTCCGGTATTAGTTGGTGCATCAATTTTTGGCAATGTTTACCCAGTTGCGCCAGAGTCGGAAATGGGATATATGTAAATCTTGCCTAAGCCACACCCCTTGCAAGTGTGTGAATATAAATGTAATGAAAAGAGCACAAACTGCAGAATAAATAGCTCAAAAACAGTCATAAATATGGTACATGGCCTTCCAAGCAAAAAATAAATAAATAAAAAAAACACTTAAAATGCAACAAATAAATTGTGCAAAAACAACAATAATGGCCCCCGTTTACACCCTATAGACTCTACAGCTATATGTCTATTGTGTTCTTTTTAGGTTAGTTGGGTGAAAGATCAGAAGTAAAGTCAGAAAATCAGAAAATTTTATTGTACAGAAAGAGTAATGGATGTTTGGGGAAAAAAAAACACTTCCAGCAGATGTGGTTGGTAAAAAACAATCCACAGTAAGTGAATGTAAACCTGCCTGGGATAAACATATATCTATAAAAAAGGGAATAATATAAGGCGGACTAGATGAACCAGGTGGTCTTTTTCTGCCAACAATCTTCTATGTAAAACTTAAACTAACTTTTCAGGTTTTTACATGTTTTTATTTGTAAAAAGTCTATAAAGTGTATCTTTTCAGAATTTGCTTGTAGGCCATTAAATGGTGATTTTGAATGTACAATTCCTTTTTTTTTTGTAATATAAAAACTTGTTTTAGGTTATTGTTTCTTACATGGTCTGATGATGTTTTTCATCAATATTATCATTACTGCAAACAAAATAATAGATTAAAGGGGTACTCCGGTGAAAACCTTTTTTCTTTTAAATCAACTGGTGGCAGAAAGTTAAACATATTTGTATATTACTTCTATTAAAAAAATCTTAATCCTTCCAGTACTTATTAGCTGCTGAATGCTACAGAGGAAATTCCTTTCTTTTTGGAACACTGATGACATCACAAGCACAGTGCTCTCTGCTGACAGCTCTGTCCACTTTAGCAACCGTGCATAGCAGATGTATGCTAAGGGCAGCATGGTGGCTCAGTGGTTAGCACTGCTGCTTTGCAGTGCTGGGAACTTGGGTTCAAAGCCCACTAAGGACAACAATAAATAAAGCATTATTATTATAATGTCAGCAGAGAGCACTGTGGTCGTGATGTCATCAGAGACCCTTCTAAAAAGAAAATCATTTCCTCTGTAGTATTCAGCAGCTAATAAGTACAGGAAGGATTATGATTTTTTAATAGAAGCAATTTACAAATATGTTTAACTTTCTGCCACCAGTTGATTTAAAAGAAAAAAGGTTTTCACCGGAGTACCCCTTTAAGGGAAAACCTAACAAAAAAGCCTTAAACATCAGTTGTGCAATCAATTTGTACATACAAAATGCCAAGAAGACACAAATGTAAAATAAATGTTCTATAATAGAAGTTTATCTTGTCTGTTCTGCAGTTGAAATTTAGAGGGGAAAAAAAAAAGTTCTACTTTTAACAATTTCTAATATTGCTTTAAATCACTTTTCTATGGTTTATTTTTTATTTTTACAAATTTAGATGCAAAACATTTAGTCATGGTCAGTATCAGACTGAGATCCTTTGGGCCCACCAGAGAAAATGATTGCCACCCAACTTTTGTTTACTTTAAAAAACAAAACAAACAAACAAAAAAAAAAGCACACCCAGCCAAATTATGGGTTCCTCTAGTACTCTGGTGGGCCAGTCCAACCCTTGCCATGGTTCTGTATAGAATTAGCTATTTATGAATGTATGCATTTATTTATTTATTTGTATTGCTATATTTATTTAAAAATAATAATTCAACCTCTGTACTGTAGTGTGTACAGTTTATTTTGTTTTCTTTCAAGATTTGCAATTATGTTTTTACAGTTTTGAAAGGAGACAGTGATGCTGCACATTAGAGATGAGCGAACTTCCAGTAAATTCGATTCGTCACAAACTTCTCGGCTCGGCAGTTGATGACTTTTCCTGCATGAATTAGTTCAGCTTTCCGGTGCTCCCGTGGGCTGGAAAAGGTGGATACAGTCCTAGGAAAGAGTCTCCTAGGACTGTATCCACCTTTTCCAGCCCACCGGAGCACCGGAAAGCTGAACTAATTTATGCAGGAAAAGTCATCAACTGCCGAGCCGAGAAGTTCGTGACGAATCGAATTTACTGTAAGTTCGCACATCTCTACTGCACATATCTGTAATATATTATTTTGGTATTTTTCTGTGTTATTATGTTTATCATATAGCTTTCGTATCATACAGAGCACAACCGCAGAAAGACATAGCTAATGGCATATGTTATTATGGACCTGAGCCAGGGTTCAAGTCCTAAAGGAACGCATGGGAACTGAGTTCCTGCACTTTTTCCACAGCAGGAACACTGTTCCCATTAGCAGGAGTCCTGCAGTACCAACCCTTATGTGGAAGAGTTCCCATGCTTTTTTTGCCAGGACTTGACCCCTGACCCGAGCTATACACACATATATATATATATATATATATATATATATATATATAAATATATATATATATATATATATATATATATATGTGTATATATATATATATATATATATATATATATATAAATATATATATATATATATATATATAAAAAATGTATACAAGAACAGATACATGCACTCACCGCACAGTACGCATTAACAGGTCCAGAAGTCCGGGGCCAGAGTGAGGCATCCGTGGACGCTCCGAAGCGCTCAGAGGCGTTGCCTCTGAGCGCTCTGGAGCATCCACAGATGCCTCCCTGTGAACGCGTACTGTGCGGTGAGTGCATGTATCTGTTCTTGTATACGTTATTGCATTGTTTCTTATTCGAAACTACGTGCACCCCACAGGCGTTCTGATTGTACGGCTGGACCCTGGATCACCACACTAGATCTCCGTACCCCTCATGATATATAGCTAATATAGTAGTCTTAAAGGGGTACTCCGGTGGAAAACTTATTTTTTTTTTAAATCAACCGGTGCCAGAAAGTTAAACAGATTTGTAAATTACCTCTATTAAAAAATCTTAATCCTTCCAGTACTTATTAGCTGCTGAATACTACAGAGGAAAGTCTTTACTTTTTGGAACACAGAGTTCTCTGCTGAATCACGAGCACAGTGCTCTCTGCTGACATCTCTGTCCATTTTAGGAACTGTCCAGAATAGGAGAAAATCCCCATAGCAAATATGTGCTGCTCTGGACAGTTCCTAAAATGGACAGAGATGTCAGCAGAGAGCACTGTGGTCATGATGTCAGCAGAGAGCTCTATGTTCCAAAAAGAAAAGAATTTCCTCTGTAGTATTCAGCAGCTAATAACTGCTGGAAGGATTAAGATATTTTAATAGAAGTAATTTACAAATGTGTTTCACTTTCTGGCACCAGTTGATTAAAAAACAAAAAAACTAAACGAAAAAAAGGAAAACGTTTTCCACCAGAGTACCCCTTTAATAGTGGATTGCCCTCCCCTCTGTTTCCTTTCTGTGTATGTATTACACACACACGCACACACACATATATATATATATATCTCTATATATCTATCTATCTATATATATATATTCAACCATATATGATTTCTCAGCATTTTTCATGAAATGAAAGTATGTATATGTGAATTCTTAATATTTCTATTTCACTTAAAGTAGCAATGTTGGGGTAACTTTTCTTAGATCACTAGATTGCGCCATTCTTCTGTAATACCACCTGAAAACATATGAATTTATTGACTATTGGGCGATGTCAATGGAACTGGTCCTTACAAAATCTGACACTGTCCAGTCCAGTGCTAGTGCCATTACTTATTATCTTTTATGTTCTCACTATTACTTGCGAACATGTCTCGCCCTTCATTCTCTTTGCTACACAATGGGGGAGATTTATCAAAACCTGTCCAGAGGAAAAGTTGCCGAGTTGCCCATAGCAACCAATCAGATCGCTTCTTTCGGTTTTGAAAAGGCCTCTGAGAAATGAAAGAAGCGATCTGATTGGTTGCTATGGGCAACTCAGCAACTTTTCCTCTGGACAGGTTTTGATAAATCTCCCCCAATATCTTTCTGTCCTTCTAAGTCCTGTCTGACTAAGGATTCATTCACATATTTCCAGAGATCCAACCCCACATGGAAATGTTGGATGCAAGAACATAGATGTATTGTACCCGGCTTCTCTGCCGGTAACCTATAGGCTGAACTGAGGTGAGGAAACTGTAAGCATGGCACCTGATCTATCAACTTGTGAGACTGAAAAACAGTGCAAGAAGGGATTTAAAGGGGTACTCCGCCCCTAGACATCTTATCCCCTATCCGGAAACGCTGAAGGCTTCGGCTCCCGACCACGGTGACGTGAGATCGTGATGTCATGACTCCGCCCTGTTTGATGTAACGCCCCATCCCTCAATGCAAGTCTATGGGAGGGGGCGTGACATCTGTCACGCCCCCTCCCATAGGCTTGCATTGAGGGGGCGGGGCGTGATGTCATACGGGGCGGAGCCGTGACGTCACAATGCTCCTGTCCCGTGATCAACAGCAATCAGACCCGGAGCGAACATGCTCCGGGGACTGATTTTAACGGGGGGCGGCGTGCAAGATAACGGGGGTCCCCAACGGCGGGACCCCCGCAATCAGGCATCTTATCCCCTATCCTTTGGATCGGGGATATGATGTCTAAGCGCCATAGTACCCCTTTAAGAATGCATGGGATGGGCATAAGGCTATGTTTCATATAAGATAGGGACAAGAACTATTGATAGGATTCAGAATATTGGGCAGACTAGATGGGCCGAATGGTTCTTATCTGCTGACACCTATGTTTCTGTTTCTTGATCTGGCACTACCATGCCAACGAGAAACTATGCCAGATCACCAGACATACTATGTGAACCCACCCTAAGATGGAAATGATCTGTTTGGATACAACGGATATATGTGAACAAACATTTAGCAATAACAAGAACACCACATGTGAACTGCACCGCGAATTTCAAGTACACGTGTATTTTATAAAACCATGTGACAAACTCCTTAGATTCCATTTATTCCTTTTACAATAGGGTTTTGGAGTCAGTAGGAGGGCAATGAAAAATATCCCTCAGTGATGCCAGGTTCTATTACTAATGGGAAAACACTTCTACAATTCCTTACAGCAGCCAGGGCCATAATCCCTAGAAATTGAGGGTCTGCCCCAACACCTTAACTCCAGAAATAGGTTATTCAGGTCTAAGTTGTATTCCAATAAGGATGCACAGCATTTCCTTCTAGATAAGTTGTATAGAGCCACAAAATAACTCTACATCTCTGTATTCCTCCAATTGTATGGTAGCATTACTTCTAAACGTCTGTGATACGGTATCAAACAAAAACGTCACAGAAATACACACAATAGTAGTATAGAGTTGTACTTTGATGTGTTCATGAGGATTCACCCAAGGCTGCCTTTAAAGGGGTACTCCACTGGAAAAAATATATATTTATAAATCAACTGGTGCCAGAAAGTTAAACAGATTTGTAAATTACTTCTATTTAAAAATCTTAATCCAGAGGAATTTTTTTTTCTGTCTGACCACAGTGCTCTCTGCTGACACCTCTGTCCATTTCAGGAACTGTCCAGAGCAGGATAGGTTTAATATGGGGATTTGCTCCTACTCTGGACAGTTCCCAAAATGGACATAGGTGTCAGCAGAGAGCACTGTGGTCAGACAGAAAGGACATTCAAAAAGAAAAGAACTTCCTGTGGAACATAGAGCAGCTGATAAGTACTTGAAGGATTGAGATTTTTTAATAGAATTAATTTACAAATCTGTTTAATGGGGTATTCCGGGATTTTTTTTTTTATTTGGCTATGCTACAGGGGCTGTAAAGTTAGTGTAGTTCATAATATAGTGTCTTTACCTGTGTGTGATGGTTTTCTCACAATTCTTATGTGATTTTCATCCCAATATTTATTTATTGTTTTTCAAATTCAAAAAGGTTTTTATTCAAAAAAAAAATAAGTGGACATAAGAAAAGACAAACAATACAATAACAATCAAGCCCTACAGCCAGGTGAGGCTGTCCAATATTTATTTTTAACAGCATACAAAATGACTGCTGTCTTGGATTTTTCCCAGCTTACAATGCGGCCGAGACCTGACTCACTAGTCAGCTGATGACAGGGAGCCTGTCTGCGTCAATGGGTGGAGCGATCAATCTGCAAATAATGCAACAGCTGGAGGTACTCTGATTGAAAACCACAGGTCTGCAGCTCATTTATGTCTCAATGGGTGGGGTAGCTGATGTGTGGGAAGGAGGAAAATGGTGTCATGGGATTTGTAGGCAAACAAGAAAACTGAAAACATGAAATACAAGTTCAGAGAAAGCTAGCCACAGTGTTATGGTAATCTCACAGCATAGCCATTTAGCCCAAGACAAGTGCAGATCCTTCCTAAGCATGTCCATTACTGCCTGCCAGGTACGTGCTAAAATCACCTTATGGTGGATAATTCCTTTAACTTTCTGGCAGCAGTTGATAATTTTTATTTTCCAACGGAGTACCCCTTTAAGGACAGCTAACATGCCAATTTGCCACTGCCCCTGTTTACTAGAAGAAAAGTAAAACTAACCCCCCCCCCAGTATTACTAAACAAGGTATGGAAGTATTATTTGGGAATTGAATTGAGGTATTTTGTAGGAAGTGTATAAAAGTATTACATGATAGATTAATAATCAGATAATTCATGTGTGGGCATTAGGTGGGCTGTATATATCAGTATTACCTTGGTTCTATATAGTGGTATTAATGGGGGCTGTCCTAATACTGAATGAAATTTACTAGAATTACTTGGGGTGAGGTGGTGGTGGTGGGGCTATCTGGGGCACTGAACTAAACCGCATCCTCTGTCCCTGCCTTTTGGGATGCTCACCCCCTATGGGTGGGTGTCCACCCCTAGGGTGGCCCAACCATAATGCCGATGTCTACGTTACTAAGGTGCAGTGCGTAGCTAAGTCAAAGTAACAAACAAACACAGTACAGAAGCCAGGGAACAGGTCAGGGCATAAAAGGGTTAACCAAAAGCAAAGCAAAAAGACAGACAGGGATACAAACGAATAATTCTAGTCAAACAAGTCAAGCCGTAATGTAGAGAGAGAAGCGCAGTACAGATACAGTTAACAATAAAGGAGTCAGAGAACAAGTCAAGAAAATATATAGGTACAAAGGATATAACAAAACCAAAGCCACAATTCTCTAGTTGGCCACTCGTCTTGGATGGCCCGGGCATCATCACAGCAACATGCAATGCTGCAGCTGAACAGGAGGGGCTGGAGCTGTTGTCAGACAGAGACAGATACACCTGTTATAGCATTATTGCTTTGGAGGACCTTTTCTGTCCTGCATTACACAGGCAATCTATTGGTTTGAATGAGCATAGGGTAATGATTCCTTTCCCCTGTGGTGGCACTGCATGAAATCAGAACACTCACTGCCAGGTTGCCACAACTGATCACTGGAGGTCCAAGCAGACCAAGACGGGTCAGTGGACCATTTTAACATGTAGGGGTTCCCCAAAGTGGGAGACTTTTTAGAATGGTTATAAAGAGTTATTCCAGCCTATAACATATATACCCAATTTACCAGTTAATAAATTAGTGTTTGTCCAACTGCTGGGAGCCCCATGATTTTAAAAAAGTGGACATGACTCTCCTGTTGGAATGGAGCAGTGGTCGAATGTGCACACCTCTGTTTCATTTACTGTCTATGAGATAACCTTGTGCTGTACCCAGCTATTTCTGACAGCTTCTGGAGATAAAGAATTCAGAGGCTTAGCAGTGAGTGGACATTGCTTTTAGGCAAAGGGCTGTGGCTTGCGTGTGACTGTGTGCCAAAAAATGATCCAAAATGATGGCATAACCTTTTGGAGTAAAATGAACCAAGGAATAGTTGGTGTAAACTTAGACTAGACAGGGAAACCAGATTTATCAATTAGCCTGAGCCCCTATGATAGATCAGGTGCATTGGTAGGTTGTCTAGTCTAAGTTTGCACCGTTAGGCTATGTTCACAATGTCAAAAAGGTGCAGAATGTCCGCTTGGAGGACATGGCTGGACATTCCGCATATTTGCTCGATTCTGCAAAATCCGCAGAAACATTGAACTGGTTCAAATTCCGCCGCTTGCTGCAGCCGACTTTCTGAATGGAACATTCCTCTGTAATTTTGCTCGGAAGTGCCACCATGTGATCATAGCCTTAGACAGTATTAATAAGGGCAGGGTCACACAGGGGCAAATCCGAAGCATATTTGACGCTGCGGATGCGCCTGACGGCAGTCACATGGGAGACTGATCAGTGAGCTCTGTGTGTCTGCTTGTAGTATTGGATTTCCTGCTGTAGAAAACTGCTGCTAGAAGCGGACACTAAGAGCTACCTGGTTGAAGGCGGGAGCTCACTGTGCAGTCTCCCCTGTGACTACCGTCAGGCGCATCTGCAATGTCAAATACGCTGCGGATCCGCACCCTCCCCCATGTGAGCCTGCCCTAAATCTGGGCTTTGTCTATGCAGTCCTATAGGTTTAAATATGATTGGGTCACATGACCCGTTGTTACATGACATCAATAGCATTCTTTCTCGCCCAGTACTTATTGGCAGAGAATTTTTTTACGTTGTCTTGTTAGAGAAAGCGCAGCCCTAATGAATGCTTATCGGGGCCTCCGGGGCCATAATTCTGTTCTCTGCTTCCTTAACATCAGCAATTTGTCAAATTTGAAGACTTTATTTTGTGGCCAAATTGTTTCTTAAGTGAACATTAAATGTAAATATTAAGGCATGACCAAAGGTTTTCCCGTTCGGCTCATTTATGAGGAAACAATTCTCTTCAGTTCCTCTCCTGCCTCCTGCGTTCTGCTGTGAAAGGAAACAGCATGGAAGAAAATTATGAGCCCACTTATTAAGTCCATGAATGAAGCGGGAGCATCATAAAAAAGGAAATCGACGAAAAATGGAAGGTTTTGTTTTACCTGGAGAAGAAAAATGCTGAACTTATGCAAGAGATTAAAATATGTTACTTGTGAGGTGAAATCTCGTGTCACTGACAAACAACTGGAATTTCTCCACTACAATAAAGGGCTCAGGCACACCTCAGTACAGGGACGTAATAGGGTCTCCATAGAGGCGCATGAGGCCTCAACTATATCTCCATATGCCTCCAATTTCATATAGAGTCATATGTAGCACACTCCAATGGATGTCATTTGTATGGAGAAATTCTCCTCTAGAAGTATTGTTTAAAGTTTGTACAGCAGCACATTCACGTCATTCTGTGAATTTTATGTCTTTTATATATTTATGTTTGGAAAGAAATAAAGGCTATGTGATAATGTTTATTATTTACTAGTAGTATTTTTTGTAAGATATGTTGGTATATTAGTTATAGTATAATGGCTGTGGTCTGTATTAGGATTACATCATTGTTGTGCCAACAATGTGTTCTGATGTATACTACAGTGTAACACCGGAAGGCCCATATTTAGTGACTACTTTGGACCATTTCCTGCATATACTTGTTTATTTTGCAGGGCTCAGCAACATACCAGATATCTCTCCATGCGACCTTAAAAAGGGGTCACTAACCAACCTACAAATTTAAACCAACTGTAAAGACACACACTCATACACACAGTGAAGACACACACTCATGTCACGATTCGGCTTACGGGTTGTGGATCCGCTGTGTCAGCGAGGGATTGGCGTGGACCGTGCTAGTGGACTGGTTCTAAGAGGCTACTGGTTTTCACCAGAGCCCGCCGCAAAGCGGGATGGTCTTGCTGCGGCAGTAGCAACCAGGTCGTATCCACTAGCAACGGCTCAACCTCGCTGACTGCTGAGAAGGCGTGGGACAGAAGGACTAGGCAGAGGCAAGGTCAGACGTAGCAGAAGGTCGGGGGCAGGCGGCAAGGTTCGTAGTCAGGATGGGTAGCAGAAGTTCAGGTACACAGGCTTTGGACACACTAAATGCTTTCACTGGCACAAGGCAACAAGATCCGGCAAGGGAGTGCAAGGGAGGAGATCAGATATAGCCAGGGAGCAGATTGAAGCCAATTAAGCTAATTGGGCCAGGCACCAATCATTGGTGCACTGGCCCTTTAAGTCTCAGAGAGCTGGCGCGCGCGCGCCCTAGAGAGCGGAGCCGCGCGCGCCAGCACAAGACAGCAGGGGACCGGGACGGGTAAGTGACCTGGGATGCGATTCGCGAGCGGGCGCGTCCCGCTGTGCGAATCGCATCCCCGACGGCCATGACAGTGCAGCGCTCCCGGTCAGCGGGACTGACCGGGGCGCTGCAGGGAGAAAGACGCCGTGAGCGCTCCGGGGAGGAGCGGGGACCCGGAGCGCTAGGCGTAACAACTCATACACACAGTGAAGGCATACACACTCATACACACAGTGAAGGCATACACACTCATACACACAGTGAAGGCATACACACTCATACACACAGTGAAGGCATACACACTCATACACACAGTGAAGACACACACTCATACACACAGTGAAGGCATACACACTCATACACACAGTGAAGGCATACACACTCATACACACAGTGAAGACACACACTCATACACACAGTGAATACACACTCATACACAGTGAAAACGCACACTCATACACACAGTGAAGACATACACACTCATACACACAGTGAAGACATACACACTCATACACACAGTGAAGACATACACACTCATACACACAGTGAAGACATACACACTCATACACACAGTGAAGACATACACACTCATACACACAGTGAAGACATACACACTCATACACACAGTGAAGACACACACTCATACACACAGTGAAGACACACTCATACACAGTGAAGACACACACTCATACACACAGTGAAGACACACACTCATACACACAGTGAAGACATACACACTCATACACACAGTGAAGGCATACACACTCATACACACAGTGAAGACACACACTCATACACAGTGAAGACATACACACTCATACACACAGTGAAGACACACACAAACTCATACACACATTGAAGACACACACACTCATGCACACAGTGAAGACATACACTCATACACAGTGAAGACACACACTCATACACAGTGAATACACACACACTCATACACACAGTGAAGACACACACACTCATACACACAGTGAAGACACACACACTCATACATTGAAACATAGAATGTCTCGGCAGATAAAATCTATATGGCCCATCTAGTCTGCCCAATAATCTGAATCCTCTCATTAGTCCCTGGCCCTATCTTATATGAAGGATAGTCTTATGCCTATCCCATGCATGCTTAAACTCCTTCATTGTATTTGCAGCGACCACTTCTGAAGGAAGGCTATTCCATGCATCCACTACTCTTTCAGTAAAGTAATACTTCCTGATATTACTTTTAAACCTTTGACCCTCTAATTTAAAACTATGTCCTCTTGTGGTAGTGTTTCTTCTTTTAAAGGGTAGCTCCCTCCATCCTATATTTTATTTTTCTGTCCCTGCCTATTGCCCATCTATCCCTAACCCCCTCCCTGCTTTTCATTTTTCTTTTTACTATATTAAAAATAACTTTTTGTCTGCCTGGTGGTGTGCTCGCTACCAGGCAGACTTCCCCAGCAGGCACCATGTCACTGATGCCTGCTGGGGCCGACACTTCCGCCCTTAGTTCATCTACACAGGGTGCCTCCAGCTGTTTCACCACTACAACTACCAGCTTGCCCTGACATCTATTTGCTGTCAGGGTATGCTGGGAGTTGTAGTAGTGAAACAGCTGGAGGCACTCTGTGTAGATAAACTATGAGTTAGTGCCATGCGGCGCCACGGCGCTAGCCCGTTCCCTCCGTCAAACCTCCCCCATACCCCGTTCCCTCCATCACAACCCCCCCCGCGTACCCCATTCCCTCGATCACAACCACCCCCTGCATACCCCTTTCCCTCCATTATGATACTTACAGATACTGCAGAGTCCGGCAGCGGGCGTGCAGGGACAGCGGCGGTGACGACATGTGCGGGAGGAGTGGCCTCCCAGCCAGTGGCCGGGGAGCAAATGCGCTCGCTCCTGCCTGTCTGACTGACAGGCAGGGAGCGAGCGCAGTGTAAATGAATAAGGACTGATTGCCCGGCTGCAATCAGTCCGAATTCCGGCTTGACGCCACGCCGTGCTGCAGCCGGCCACTAGGAGGGAGACCCCTAGTGGCCGGTTTTCAAACGTAAAACTGACCCATAAAATGAAAAAAATAAAAATAAATATAAATATATTACAGATATGTTGTAGTACATAAGTACTACAACATATCAAAAAATAAAGTTGGTGACAGTGCCATTTAAATATGCTTTCCTTCTTTACCGTGTTGATTCCCTTTATGTATTTCAAAGTCTCTATCATATCACCTCTGTCTCTTCTTTCTTCCAAGCTATACATGTTAAGGTCCTTTAACCGTTCCTGGTAAGTTTTATCCTGCAATCCATGTACTAGTTTAGTATCTTCTCTGAACTCTCTCTAGAGTATCTATATCCTTTTGGAGATATGGCCTCCAGTACTGTGCACAATACTCCAAATGAGGTCTCACCAGTGTTCTGTACAGTGGCATGAGCACTTCTCTCTTTCTACTGCTTATACCTCTCCCTATACATCCAAGCATTCTGCTAGCATTTCCTGCTGCTCTATTACATTGTCTTCCCACCTTTCAGTCTTCTGAAAGAATTACTCCTAAATCCCTTTTCTCAAATACTGAGGTCAGGACTGTGTCAAATATTCTATATTCTGCCCGAGGGTTTTTATGCCCCAGGTGCATTATCTTGCACTTATCCACGTTTAATTTCAGTTGCCAGAGTTCAGACCATTCTTCTAGTTTTCCTAAATCCTTTTCCATTTGGGGTATCCCTCCAGGAACATCAACCCTGTTACATATCTTTGTGTCAACCAAACAATCACTGAATTTATGGACCACCAAATCCAATTTAGCTAATTTATATCAGAAAGCCAACCAAGAATAGCTAAAAATGTACAACTTTTATTGAGATCATGTTAAAACCTACAACAGTCAATATAAAATGAATAGGTCAATCCCCTATTTGACACCCTCTTTACACCCGACGCGTTTCCTCGTAGGTTAGATAAATCTACGGTTCATCAGGGGTTACAACTTCAGCCCAGGACACAATGTGGAGTTGTATATGTTACAACTCATTCCATTCTATATATGATACACAATAGACAGACAATAAAGCAGCACATAGCAAGCAGATTAGAATATAAAATAAATATAATGTGGTATATATGTTCCTTCTTTGTGGGAGAGCTCCAAAGATAGATTCGGCATCCAAAAGACCCTAGGAGATTGATGTATACTCTCCAAGGATAATTTTGGAACCTGGATGCCAGGCTAAAGTACTTCTGTGTATACCCATACATAATAAAGTAGGTAAACAAACAGTTATTTTCCTTCTCATCAATGGCCCCTACTCGCTCCGTGTGTATGTCCAGATGAAAAATATATTACTATAACTCCCAAAGGGAACTTTACTATTGGTCCTCACTGTATAAGGATTGATGTAACCAAATATAACCTTCACATTGCTACTATAAGCCGGAGAAGAATGATCTATTCCTCAACACTCCCTGACTGCAATAGATCCACAAAGAGAAGAGGAGGCCTCTCTTGTTGCCATGTAACTATGCTGCCTCCACAATGGTCCGGCACAGATAATGACCGTACCAGACTCCGATTCAGGCTGGCTGTATTCATTTTATATTGACTGTTGTAGGTTTTAACATGATCTCAATAAAAGTTGTTAATTTTTAGTTGGCTTTCTGATATCTTTGTGTCATCAGCAAAAAGACCAATACCTTACCATCGAGACCTTTTGCAATATCACTAATGAAGATATTAAACAATATTGGTCCCAGTGGTCCCCATTGGATCCCTGAGGTCCCCACTGGTGACAAGACCTTGCTCTGAATATTCTCCATTGACTACAACCCTCGGTTGTCTGTCATTCAGCCACTGTCTAATCCACTCAACTATATGAGAGTCCAAGCTCAAGGACTGTAGTTTACTGATAAGTCTTCTATGTGGGACAGTGTTAAAAGCCTTACTAAAATCTAGATATGCGATGTCTACAGCCCCTCCGCCATCTATTATTTTAGTCACCCAATCAAAAAAATCAATAAGATTTGTTTGACATGATCTCCCTTAAGTAAACTCATGTTGTTTTTCATCTTGCAATCCATTGGATTTTAGATGTTTCACAATCCTATCCTTTAGTAGGGTTTCCATTAATTTCCCCACTTACAATTGTGAGTTTAGGGACCTCTGTATAAATCTTCTGTATGTATCACAGGTGGCATGCAATTTGCCTCCCCCTAATTTTCACAGACCTCTTACTGTAAAGAAGCTTGATATGACAGGAACCTCCCCCCTATATTGCTAAGCTCCTCCTCTTTTGGTAAACTCCATCCCCTCAGCCAGTCTGGAGCTGAAACGGAGAGAGGGCATACAAAGAATGGATACCTGTTCTCTTTGCCAAATTTTGTACAGAGAGAAAAATACCAAAGGTAACTTCTTCTGAGTTTCATTCCTGGGTTCAGTTTCACATGAGCAAAACTAAATACATTTTTTCCCCTTAATCAATGAATGAGAATAGTTAATCAGATTCACATCATAGCCAAACTTTCCAATGTTAATCCTTTCTTTCCACATTTTGTTAATGTTTAATATATGGTTGAGGCCACCCAGCTGTGTTCATTTCTTCACTAGTAAAAAAAAAAAAACGAAACATTTTTTAAACATCATTTTCCTCCCGGTGTTCCAGAAATTATAAGTAAAAACATGAGATTTAATGAAAACAATTTTAATATTTTCCATGGCAACCACAAATGCAAACCTCTGCTGTAAAAATGTAAAGGTGAATATAATGAGTCCATTAGTCTTTTCCATTTGAGGGGTGGGGGGGCTCCATTCTATCAAATACTAATTACATGTATTTTACTGCTGTTAGAGAAAGGGGCGCATTTTTGTTAGAATGAAAAACCAAAACTTTGCAACATAGCAACCCAAAAATTTAAGAATATTACAACTATGAACACCTGGAAGTCTAACATATAATATACATATTACCACATTTAATTAAATAAGGACTATGAGAGGAGGACAAACTCAACTTGCATTGACCGGAATAAAAGAACATTGGGGAAGGTCATTTTGCATATGATAAAGAATAAAATTTTACTTGTTTTTTTTCGTCTGTGTTTCAGAATGTCAGCAAAACTGCAGGCATTCCAATAAGAGATAGGTTTAGGTACTACATTGCTAAGGCCTTCCTCCTAAATAGCATTTTCATTGAATAATAATAACTTTATAGTGACAACTAGAGATGAGCGAATCGAAGTTAACGAACCCGAATTCGTTACGAATTTCATGAAAAATTCGATTCGCAACGAATGCGAATATCGCCGCAATTCTATCGCGCAAATCGCTTCATTAAACTCCATTTTACAGCGTTCCAGGCTATTGGAGAGCTAAGATGGCAGATCCACATGTCAGTACATGGGGCAGGGGATTATGGGAGGGCGGGAAACAGCGGCGGGAATGAAGGTAGGCGGGCTGACCCTGAATCACATGTGAGATGCAGCCTATCAGTGTTCACTGACCCCTGTGATGTCACAGCCCCTATATAATCGGCGGCCATCTTGCCTCTCTTCATTTCATCTATGCACTCAGATGGAGAGGACGGGACTGTGTGTGTGTGAATAGCTCATACCACAGCGTTACACTGCAACTGCTAGTCACATCAGCATTAGGGAAAGGCAGGAGTGCAGAGTGCTGTGCTGTTACTCTGAGAAGGATCATTGATTGCTAAACCTCCTATTCACGTTAATGAGCATTGCAGCAGAGAGGGGCAGATAGCTGCCAGCTGCCTCATACAGATCAACAAGCTGCCTGAACTTTCTGAAGCATCTTATCTCCTCATTTTTCAGCCCAATTGAGTTTATTTTTATTTGCTCCACAAATCTTCTGCTGCTCAGAATTGTGTGACAGAATGCAATTTAGGGTTTAATCCCTAGATTTTTTTTTGTGGTGCTGCACTGTTGGGTCCTGCTGCTGTTCAGAAATATGTGATTGTTCAGTGGACTGTAGTGCATTTGTACCATTTTGTACCTGTTCATCTGTCAAGGGGCTACATACATACTGTGCAAGTCCAAACAATACTATTCACTGTCTTAGTTATAGTTACGCATATATAACTGCCCTCATCAGTGCATACCGCAAAGGTACATGCAAGTATTGTACCATTTAGTACCTGTTAAGCTGTCATGGTGCTCCATGCCGTCAAAGTCCAAACCATAGTATCCACCGGCTGGTGTTTTACAAAAATACAGAGTTTTTTCTGCGTATAGTTAGGCATATTACTGCCCTCATCAGTGCATACCGCATAGGTACATCCAAGTATTGTACCATCTAGTACCTGTTAATCTGTCAAGGGCCTACATACTGTTCAATGACAGCCGTAAGTAATCACCTGCTGCTGTTCTAGACAAATACTGTTTAAAGAGTAGTGTAGCGTATTGTAATACCCTCATAAACGCACTAAGTATGTCAGGCAGAGAAGTGGCAGAGGCCTAAATTCTTCATGCAGAGTTGGCAGCAGACATGGGGCGAGTGGCAGCAGGAGTCGCAGCGAGAGGCCTGAGCTCCCTTTATCAGCCAGCGGTCGTGTCTCCACCAGCAACCTATCTGCTGTCGTGGATTGGTTAACACGCTCATCCACATCATCACAAGTGACATCTGACACCTCCAGTCAACAGTCGGTGGGTTCCTCAGACACAAACCTCAGTTGGCACGGCCCGGGAGCAGTCCCTGTCCTCCCATTGCCTTTGTCCTATGCTGTTCCCTCTCCTAAAGAAGTATCTTATGCTGTGGGTTCAGCTCCACTATTTACTGAGGACGATCTAATAGAGCACAGTCAGCAGCTACTGGACAGCCAAGAAGGGGAGGAGACATGCGCTGCTTGCTCCGCTAGGCGGCCAAGTAGTGATGCGGAGAGTGACGTGGGAGGCGGTGTTGCAAGTGTTCAGGGTCCTGAAGCAGACACTGTTGGGGAACCTGAGGAGGACATCAGTGACGTGCACACAACTGTTGATGATGATGAAGCCGATCGCAATTGGGAGCCGGGTGCAGAAGGGGCTTCATCATCATCAGGAGAAGAGAGTTGCAGGTTGCCCTTGAGGCAGCAAGGCGGTAGCTCGGTTGGCAGTCAGCGTGGTGGCAGTAGTGGAAATTCAGGAGCCAAACATGCCCGGGGGAGACCACCTGATTCGCGGCAGCCTACCTTTCCGGGAGGTACCTTTCCGGGAGGGACTCGGCGAATCCAAGTCCAAGAGACAACAGTATGCGCCCACTCATCCAACGGCACAGAAGTTGAATGTGCTCCTGTCCAAGTTGCTGGTGTTGCAGTCCCTCCCTTTTCAAGTGGTGGACTCTGCACCTTTCAGAGAATTGATGGCTTGTGCAGAGCCGAGGTGGAGAGTCCCAAGCCGTCATTTCTTTGCGAAGAAGGCAGTACCAGTCCTGCATAAGTTTGTACAAGAGAAGGTGGGCCAGTCCTTGAGCCTGTCGGTGTTTTCAAAAGTGCACGGCAGTGCCGACGTGTGGAGCTGTAACTGCGGGCAGGGACAATACTTGTCTTTTATGGCTCACTGGGTAAATGTGATTCCTTCACAGCCACAACAGCAACTTGGACAGGTCACACCGCTTCCTCCTCCACGCTCTCGCTCACAGGTAGTTGGTCCTGTTACAGTGTGCGACGCCACCTCCTCATCCTCCACCGTGTCCTCGGCCTCCACTGCACGGCCAAATCTCGGTGGCCCTTCATCGTACCACGTGTGCAGGGCACGGCGGTGTCAAGCTGTTCTTCACATGGTTTGCCTTGGTGAACAGAGTCACACAGGGGAGGAACTGCTAAAGTTCATTCGTAAAGAAATCCGAGTATTGCTTAAGCCACGAAATCTGGAAATGGGAACCGTGGTGACCGACAACGGGAAGAACATCGTGTCCGCGCTGCGACAAGGAAGTGTGAAACATGCGCAGTGCATGGCACACGTGTTGAATCTGGTTGTCAAGCGTTTCCTCAAGTCTTCACCCCATTTGCAAAACATCCTGAAAATGGCAAGGAAACTGTGCATGCACTTCAGCCACTCGTACACCGCCAAGCACACCTTCCTTGAGCTGCAGCGTCAGAACGGTATCCCACAACATAGTCTTATTTGTGACATTGCCACACGTTGGAATTCCACCCTCCATATGTTGGACAGACTATACGAACAAAGAAAAGCCATCACCGATTTCTTGATGATCCAAGCAGATAGGAGTACTCCCCTGTGTAACTTCAATGTGAACCAGTGGCAGCCTGCCGTTTGCTGAGGCCCTTTGAGGAAGCCACATTATTTGTGAGTCGCCTGGATTACGTCATGAACGACGTAATTCCACTCCTACATTTCCTATAACAAATGATTGAAACCATGGCTGGTCACGGCAATGGAGACGTTGCGCCTACATCTCAAGGCTACATGGGCCCTGTGGGGGCTGAACTGGAGGAGGATGATGATGAGGGGCAGAGCGGAGCACAGTTTAGCTTGGATGAGATGGCCGGTGTTTCTAGTCTTCGGACAGGAGAGGAGGAGCAGGAGCAGCCAGAGGAGCTGGAGGGTTATGAGGAAGTTGAGACAGAGGACCCAGACACACCATGGCAGTATGCAGTGGAGATGGAGGCAGGTAGTCCCTCCGAGTCACTGGCGCAAATGGCACGATGCATGCTCAGTTGCTTGCGTAGTGACCCCCGAATTGTCAAATTTCGTCAGCGGGATGACTTCTGGATCTCCACCTTATTAGACCCTCGCTACCGTCCCAAAATGGGGGCCTTTTTTTATACCCACTGAGAGGGAGAACAAACTGACCTACTACAGAGAGTTTCTACGTAGTCAGTTGGCTGATGCCTATCGGCCACATGGTCCATCCACTCGCAGGTCTGACTCGGGGGGCCCTCTGCGCTCACCTTCCACTGCCATGGCTGCTGGGGAGGGTTGGCAGGAGCAGTACCAGCTCAATCAGCAGCAGCCTGAGTCTACAGTCGCTGATGAGTAGCTTTCTTCACCTGCATAGTGAAGCAACTAATCAGCAGCAGGTAGACATGGAGCAGGACCTGAACCAGCAAGCGGTGGCATACCTTGACATGGCCATGCCAACAACCATTGAAGATCCGCTGGACTTCTGGGCAGCCAAACTTGATTTATGGCCACAACTAGCAGAGTTTGCCCTGGAAAAGCTGTCCTGCCCGGCCAGTAGTGTGCCATCAGAGTGGGTGTTTAGTGCGGCCGGGGCCATAGTCACCCCAAGGCGAACTCATCTGTTAAACTAAAAATGTGGAGAGACTGACGTTTGTCAAGATGAATCAGGGATGGATCAGCCAGGATTTCCAGCCACCAATGCCAGATGGCTCGGAGTAGATTGACCATGCTCCTACAACAAAAAATTCTCAATTATGGTTGGTTATGAAACCAGGGGCAGACCTGGGCATTGTATGGCCCGCTTGCCATATACGGCCCTTTGATTGGCTCTGACCGGCCAGTGCTGACTGGGGGACAACTATGCTGCCTAATCTGGGGGACAACTATGCTCCTAATCTGGGGGACATCTATGCTGCCTAATCTGGGGGACAAGTATGCTCCTAATCTGGGGGACATCTATGCTGCCTAATCTGGGGGACATCTATGCTGCCTAATCTGGGGGACATCTATGCTGCCTAATCTGGGGGACATCTATGCTGCCTAATCTGGAGGACAAGTATGCTCCTAATCTGGGGGACATCTATGCTGCCTAATCTGGGGGACATCTATGCTGCCTAATCTGGGGGACATCTATGCTGCCTAATCTGGTGGACAAGTATGCTCCTAATCTGGGGGACATCTATGCTGCCTAATCTGGGGGACATCTATGCTGCCTAATCTGGGGGACATCTATGCTGCCTAATCTGGGGGACATCTATGCTGCCTAATCTGGGGGACATCTATGCTGCTTAATCTGGAGGAAAAGTATGCTCCTAATCTGGGGGACATCTATGCTGCCTAATCTGGGGGACATCTATGCTGCCTAATCTGGGGGACATCTATGCTGCCTAATCTGGTGGATAAGTATGCTCCTAATCTGGGGGACATCTATGCTGCCTAATCTGGGGGACATCTATGCTGCCTAATCTGGGGGACATCTATGCTGCCTAATCTGAGGGCCATCTATGCTGCCTAATCTGAGGGACAAGTATGCTCCTAATCTGGGGGACATCTATGCTGCCTAATCTGGGGGACATCTATGCTGCCTAATCTGGGGGACATCTATGCTGCCCAATCTGCAGCTAGTGCGACCCAGACATCTGAGGCCATAACACACCTGTTATTGCTCGATCTCGCAATTGATTGTACAATGTAAGGGGTTATTAAAGCCTCTTGGGTACTGCTGAGGTCTACTCCTGACTGTTCCTGGTGCAATGTATGGGGTAATTAAACACTCTTGGGTAGTGTTATTTTTAAATTTACTGATAATGTTATCAGTAATAAAATTTTATTTTGCAGAATGCTAGCCGTTACACAACAGAACGCTTGTTGCGTGTGATTTTTTAATGAAAAAATAAATAAAAAATACGGAGAGGGATTAACTCTGCTTAATCATTTTTGGCGAAAAAACTCTTTTGGTGATCTGATCTTTTGGAGACAGATGCGTTTACACACATATGTCATAATTTTTTTAAAAAAATTTCAAACATGTTGTGGTTAATTATTTTTGAGAAGAAAGTCTTTGGGTGGTCCACTGTCCTGCATTATAGAGTCTTCTGAACTGTTGGATATGCACTTGTTTTTACACAAAGGTATACATTTTTTTTTTTTATTATACAATTTTGTTGATTTTGGGGGGGGGGGATTGTGAAGCCCTGTGTGTACTGGTGCATCAGCCAACTTCAGGCTGTGTCCTTGAGCCAATATATGGGTTACTGATGCCGCTGTGGTGGGGCCTGGGTCTGGTAATTTCAAATTTTCTCATAGGTAGCACCCGCTATCCAAATTCTTTTTCAAAAATTTCTAAAATTGTGGTGTTTTTGGGGGGGGATTGTGAAGCCCTGGTGTGTACTCGTGCATCAAGCAACTCCAGGCTGTGTCATTCAGGCATATATGGGTTACTGATGCCGCTGTTGGGCCTGGGTCTGGGAATTTTACATTTTCTCATAGGTAGCACCCGCTATCCAAAATCTTTTTCAAAAATTTCTAAAATTGTGGTGTTTTTTGGGGGGGGGGGGGGGGGGGGATTGTGAAGCCCTGGTGTGTACTTGTGCATCAAGCAACTCCAGGCTGTGTCATTCAGGCAATATATGGGTTACTGATGCCACTGTTGGGCCTGGGTCTGGGAATTTCGAATTTTCTCATAGGTAGCACCCACTATCCAAAATCTTTTTCAAAAATTTCGAAAAATGTTGTGTTTTTTGGGGGGATTGTGAAGCCCTATTGTGTACTCATGAATCAGCCAACTCCAGGCTGTGTCATTCAGCCAATATATGGTTTACTGATGCCGCTGTTGGGCCTGGGTCTGGGAATTTCAAATTTTCTCATAGGTAGCACCCACTATCCAAAATCTTTTTCAAAAATTTCTAAAATTGTGGTGTTTTTTGGGGGGGAATTGTGAAGCCCTGCTGTGTACTCGTGAATCAGCCAACTCCAGGCTGTGTCATTCAGGCAATATATGGGTTACTGATGCCGCTGTGGGGCCTGGGTCTGGGAATTTCAAATTTTCTCATAGGTAGCACCCGCTATCCAAAATCTTTTTCAAAAATTTCGAAAAATGTTGTGTTTTTTGGGGGGATTGGAAAGTCCTATTGTGTACTCATGAATCAGCCAACTCCAGGCTGTGTCATTCAGGCAATATATAGTTTACTGATGCCACTGTTTGGCCTGGGTCTGGGAATTTCAAATTTTCTCATAGGTAGCACCCGCTATCCAAAATCTTTTTCAAAAATTTCTAAAATTGTGGTGTTTTTGGGGGGGAATTGTGAAGCCCTGCTGTGTACTCGTGAATCAGCCAACTCCAGGCTGTGTCATTCAGGCAATATATGCTTTACTGATGTTGCTGTGGGGGCATTTTGGATTGGGTCCTTCGTACCCACATGATGGGGTCCGGGACACTCAAAGTTTGTTTTAATTTTCAAATAAAAAAAATTATGGCGCTGTTGGGCCTGGGTCTGGTCATTTCAAATTTTCTCATAGGTAGCACCCGCTATCCAAAATCTTTTCCAAAAATTTGTAAAATTGTGGTGTTTTTTGGGGGGGATTGTGAAGCCCTGGTGTGTACTCATGCATCAGGCAACTCCAGGCTGTGTCATTCAGGCAATATATGGGTTACTGATGCCGCTGTTGGGCCTGGGTCTGGGAATTTCAAATTTTCTCATAGGTAGCACCCGCTATCCAAAATCGTTACCAAAAATTTGTAAAATTGTGATGTTTTTTGGTGGGGGATTGTGAAGCCCTGGTGTATACTCGTGCATCAGGCAACTCCAGGCTATGTCATTCAGGCAATATATGGGTTACTGATGCCGCTGTTGGGCCTGGGTCTGGGAATTTCAAATTATCTCATAGGTAGCACCCGCTATCCAAAATCTTTGGTTTAAATTTCTTAATTCATCTTTTAAATTTAGGGATTGTGAAGGCCTAGTGCCTACTCATGCTGCTGGCAACTCCGGGCTGTGCCATTCATCCACTATATGGTGTCCTCATGCTGCCAACACCTCCACGCTGTGTCATTCAGCCACTATATGGTCTCCTCATGCTGCCAACAACTCCACGCTGTGTCATTCAGGCACTATGTGGTCTCCTCATGCTGCCAACACCTCCACGCTGTGCCATTCAGCCACTATATGGTGTCCTCATGCTGCCAACACATCCACACTGTGTCATTCAGCCACTATATGGTGTCCTCATGCTTCAGCTTCATCCAAGCTATATCATTCAGCCACTATATGGTGTCCTCATGCTGCCAACACCTCCATGCTGTCATTCAGCCACTATATGGTTTCCTCATGCTGCCAACACCTCCACGCTGTGTCATTCAGCCACTATATGGTCTCCTCATGCTGCTAACACCTCCACGCTGTGTCATTCAGCCACTATATGGTGTCCTCATGCTGCCAACACATCCACGCTGTGTTATTCAGCCACTATATGGTGTCCTCATGCTTCAGCTTCATCCAAGCTATATCATTCAGCCACTATATGGTGTCCTCATGCTGCCAACACCTCCATGCTGTCATTCAGCCACTATATGGTTTCCTCATGCTGCCAACACTTCCACGCTGTGTCATTCAGCCACTATATGGTCTCCTCATGCTGCCAACACCTCCACGCTGTGTCATTCAGCCACTATATGGTGTTCTCATGCTGCCAACACCTCCACACTGTGCCATTCAGCCAGTATATGGTGTCCTCATGCTGCCAACACATCCACGCTGGGCCATTCAGCCACTATATGGTCTCCTCATGCTGACAACCTGTCCATGCTGTGTTATTCAGTCACTATATGGTGTCCTCATGCTGCCAACACCTCCACACTGTGCCATTCAGCCACTATATGGTGTCCTCATGCTGCCACCACCTCCACGCTGTGTCATTCAGTCACTATATGGTCTCCTGACACTGATGCCACCACCAGGCTCTGTCATTGTGCTGCTGTGCGGCAGTGATTCTAAAAGCGAGGCCGGTAATCTGCATGTTATTCTGAATAACAGTATTATTTCACTACCCCAGCACACTCCATATGCGTTTTAGAACACAGCAAAGTGTTCTATACCCCTATAGAGGCTGTATGTAGGCTAGAAATAGCCTTTTTTAATATAGATTCACCGCGAAAAAATTTGAAACGAAACAAACTTTTTCGGAAAATTCGGCGAATCGGCCGCATCGAATTTTTTAAAAGTTCGCTCTTCTCTAGTGACAACCTATTCCGCAGCTCTTTATAAAGCTTGCCATCAGTCACTGTGCCCAGTGGGGCATACTATCTATATAATGTCTATTCCCATAAAGGGATAGTCAGGGGATAGTCAGGAGAAAAACTAAACTGTTTTCAAATCCACTGAAGCCAGAGAGTTCTACAGAATTGTAAAATACTGACCAGAGCAAACCTCTCCTGTTCTGGACAGTTTTTGACACTGACAGAGGTGGCAGCAGGAAGCACTATGTCTAACTGAAAACACTGCACAACTTTCTGCCGGGCCCACAGCAGATGGAAGTACTGGAAGACCCCTTAAATTTTTCAGTGTTCTTAGTGCCATTTGGGCACTGTAAGGTCTACGCTTGACTGTTTTTTTTTTTTTTTCTCTTTACTGGTCATCTAAGCAGTTTCACAGGACTCTGGTCTTTTTTCAACCTTATGAACTATGTTACTACGTTAAATTCACATGATGACATTTGATGGGATAAGCCAAGTCAATCTTAGTCAATCCCTTTAAAGGAGAAAACTGTCAGATAACTCTGCCCGCAGTAACCCAAGGTACTGGCCGGTAGTGCAGGGGACGCTGATCAATATGCTGCCTACCATGCCCTTATTCGGCCAGCCGTTCACCCATTATCTTCATTCTTCTGGATATGCAAATGAGCTGCTAACTGGCACGGGTGGGGTAACAAGGCTCCTTCTGGCATGCTGACGTCAGTGTCGCTCGTCCGTCGCACCGCCTGGCTTATGAATATTCATCAGCCGGGCAGCGCTGCGGGCGAGCGGTGCTGAAATCATAGAGCCAGAAGGAGCCTTGTAACCCCGCCCGTGCCAGTTAGCAGCTCATTTGCATATCCAGAAGAATGAAGATAACGCGTGAACAGCGGGGCAGATCCAGGCATGGTAGGCAGCATATTGATCTGCGTCCTCCCACTACCAGCCAGTACCTCTGGTTAGTGCAGGGGGAGTTTACTGACAGTTTTCGTTTAAAGATGATTAAAATATTAAAAAATGCTCTATAAAAAACTGGAATAAAAAAGTAACAATACCCTTAGGTTGTGGTCATTCATGTAAGAAAGGATCTATGGTCACTAGAAAAAAAATGTTAATATAATTTTGTAGCCTGGGGTTGTCATGTCCAGGGTAGGGGTCAGTGCAGACTACAGCTCACCCCTGCCCCTACCTACTAGGGTGGACGATCCACCCTTACTAGCAGCCCCTAACTGGGCTATGGTCCCAATGTTGAGCTAAGTGTTGGGACGTAAGAATTGCAAGAACAGTTAGGCAGGAGTGGTAAGGAACAAGAGGGCGATAACAGTACAAAATCATGAGACAAAAACCAAAGTCAAGTCAAGCAAGCAGTCAAAACCAAGGAGAGGAGTGCAGTACATTGCAAAGGGATAGTCAGGTAAAAGGCAAAATTCAGGGAGCACAGGTCTGAAAGCAGCAGAGGCAAGGAACACTTATGTAGGGAGTAAACCTCTAACACGGTGAGCATAGAAGATACTACGAAGTTAAAACGGCTTGCCTCTGGATGTTGTGAGGGCAGGTGCCACAACTGATTGACCTGGCATTCAAACCTACCGATAATCCGTCATAAGGATGACAAGTGACACGCGTGCCCTGATTCCAACACTTTTTATTTTGTTCTTTATTGGGATTTTACTATTAGGTTTACTATTTGCACTTTTCCCTAAATAGTCAGATGCCAGAAACTTCATTTTTAAAAGGGATGGACATATTAGACTCATGGAAGGGGTGTAGGGTGTGAAACATGAATCAGGTTATCAGTCTCTGAGCCTGGCATTCACACCCCATTTGTAAATAAAGTTCCTGCCCACTTGACTATTCAATCAAACAGTAAAATCTCTACATTTTAGGAACAGCAGTGCAGCAGGCTGGGGGTCATTTTCACCTGCCAATGAACCCCTTTTCTGCCCAAATCACCTGTCTGGACGCTCCTGGATCAGTTGGCGCCAACACAGTGCTTCCTCAGAGCCACGGTGGACGCCCCAGGGGTTAACAGGCCTGGGGGGGCAGGCATGTGGTGTACGGTCGTTCAGTATTATACACGTTTATTTGCTTGTTATATCCTAGTTACTTTGTGTCAACTCCTGCTTACCTCGCATACACAGAGGGTGTGTTGGTTACTCTGTGTGTAGTGCACTCGCTGGGTGGGTGGTTCAGTACAGGTAGCTCCTGGCCTGAACCTAGCTCCGCAATTTGGTAGTGCTTGCTGGTTTAAAAAAAAAAAAAAAAAAAAAGGATGCACTTAGGGTGGGGTATACTGGATGGTTATGTTGTTACTGGGCAACTTTCACCAGTTTGACTGACTACTGACATGTCTTCAGAGCAATTACGCTATGACGGTCTATCGACACGTCTTCAGGTTAGTCTAGGGTCTAGGCATGGCCGATTGTTACTGACACGTCTTCAGAGCAATACCACGCTATCATGCGACTGTCTACCGACACGTCTGCAGGTTAATCTAGGGTCCAGGCATGGCCGATTGTTACTGACACGTTATGGCACAACTCAGACTGCTATGCTAGGGTAAGATCTCGTATAGGTATGTAGGCAATCTTTCCTGTCACTAGTACATGTATGGAGCCTGAGCACAAATACTAATGTGCCACAAACAGGAAGTTAATATCACCAACCATTCCCATTTTATTAAGGTGTATCCATATAAATGACCCACCCTGTATATCTTACTCACCAGATCCTGCAGATGCTTTACATGTTTTTTTATGTGTCTTCTGTATATGGCTTACAAATCCCTCTGTTCTGCTGCTCACTCATTCTGACATCCACTGCTTAGGAAGGGGCGTGTCCGAGGCAAACACTGAGCCTGCCCTCACTCACCATGCATTCACTTCCTGCTGTTCTGCACTGGGTCTCTTCATCCAATCACTTCAGGCTGCTCTGTAACCCTCTCCTCTCTATTTTAATGCTGCAGTCTGATAGGACACAAGTGAGCACAGAGGAGTGCCAGTCCCGCCTTCACTTCCTGGACTTTGTCTCAGCCTGTGCTTCAGTTGGGACAAAGATGATGCAGCAGCCGGACAGAATTATGTTCTGGATGGTATGGGGACCCCTAGTGGTCTTCTTTTTTTTTTTGTAAGCCATGCTAAAGCCATCACTCAGAGCTGAGAGGCAGGACTAGGACTCCATGCAGAGAGTTCTGGGCAAGTAACAAAAGAACACTTCCTGAGCACTTACCATAGTCACGGCTGAGAGATTAAAATGCATCCTACCTTTGCCAAAATGCTGTCAGACTCCCTGTTGATGGGTCCCAATAAAATAGGTCTATTTTAGGGTGTGCAGTTGTAAAGGACATACAGTATATGGTCCCAGTTGTTTTTTTTCTCAAAACAATTGTCAACAATGTGGAACCAATGAAGAATTAAATATGTCAATCCAATAAAAGAGACACAAGACATCAATGTGATTCCTAACGGGAGGGACTCTCTATAGTGTTCTTTAATAGGCTGTCTGACGGGAAGTCCAGAACAATGGCTGCCCCTATGATCGCTGCTTTATTTCCCATGTCTCTAGTTCGGAAAATCTCCCGAGACATTCACATACGTGTGTGAATGATATTAACAGCTTGTTTCATAAGCCGCACTTTTATAAGCTGCCGACTTTATGTTTTGCGCTCCTTTAAATCCCTACTTACTTGCGTATGCAAAGTTATTAAAGCAGTTAATCCCTTAGCAGTATTATTCTATGTTATTACAATAATGTAACCGTAGATTTAAGTATTCTTATTCCTTTTACAAGATACCGCTAATTGGTGTAGTAATTTCTCTATGGAGTTTATTGTAGATGTGGTTGCTCTGGATTCTACATTGTATGTTTTGTATTGTGTGTACATTTTATTTTATTTCTTTTAGTGCAGTGATATATGGCCAAAGTTGTTAAATAGAGCAGGGTTTCCCAACTTGTGTGCCTCCAGCTGTTGCAAAACTGCAACTCCCAGCATGACCGGACAGCCGAAGGCTGTCCGAGCATGCTAGGAGTTGTAGTTTTGCAACACCTGGGGGAACACTGGTTGGGAGACACTCAGGGGTCAAGTCCAGGAAAAAAAAAGTGTGGGAACTCACCCAGGATTTCCACTCAGGGGCTGGTACTGCTAATGGGAACGGTGTTCCTGCTGTGGAAAAAGTGCAGGAATTCAGTTCTCATGCGTTCCTGCAGGAATAGAGACGTGGAGACACTGCTATAGAGTATTATCTCGGATGACATCTTGACAAGGACAATAGTTTAAATGGGCTCTGTCAGAATCAATAACATTTTATAGGTTGTTGATCTTAAAAATTGACCTTTCTAATATACTTCATATAAAAATGTATCTCCTTTTTACAGAAATTATGGCTTATAATAAATGACCACTAGGGGTCCCCATACCATCCAGAACATAATCCTGTCCGGCTGCAGCATCATCTTTGTCCCAGCTGAAGCACAGGCAGGGACAAAGTCCAGGAAGTGAGGGCGGGAATAGCACTCCTCTGTGATCACTCCTGTCCTTTCATACTGCAGCATGTAAACAGAGAGGAGGGGGTTACAGAGCCACCTGCAGTGATTGGATGAAGAGACCCAGCACAGTACAGCAGACTCATGGAGGAAGTGAATGCATGGTGAGCCTCAGACACGCCCCTTCCTGAGCAGTGGATGTTAGAATGAGTGAGCAGAAGAATGGAGGGATTTATGAGCTAAATACAGAATCTATACAGACAAAAAGACAAGAAAATAATCTGCATGACCTAGTGAGTATCATATAGAAGTATTATTTTTTTCTGTGATATGACAGGCAGGCTTTAAATTTGTCGTAGCAACTAAAGTTTATTGAAAACTATAAAGTTACATATACAAACCATTTTCCTTCTAATGCCTTCAACTGATATAAAATGATATAGCAGTTTGCAGCTACTAACTCCCTCATCCTGGAAAAGACAGAGGGTAAATGTAAAGAAAAGAAATAAAAATATAGTCCTATGTAAAACACCAAAAACACCAAAGGGAAATTTATTCAGATCTCCGGCACTTTTGTCATGTGGGTGGAGTTTGACACAGAGAGGGACGCGGTTTCTCGTAACACTTCTTCTAGATGGAAATCAAATGGAGAGTGGCAAAATAGGTTGGTTGTTCCGAGTTATCTGTATGAAAAGATTTGTCCAAATGTAAAAAAAAAAAAAAAAAAAAAAAAAAAGGAAAATTATGAAAGGGAACATAAGAAAGGCTTCAAAATGTCAGGATAGAAATGCAAAGCAATATGCCATGAAACTAGAAAATGCTCAACAAAACAGATAGAAATAAAACAAATGGGTGGAACAGTAGTCATTGTAACAACTGTAATAAAATGGGATTACATACAGAAAAGCAAAATAAAAACCAGCGCTAACAGCTAAACAGAAGAAAACAAGGTTACAGTGGACTAAAAGAGATGTAATTATGGAGTGTGGAGAATTGGATGAAAGTGATATTTAGGGACCATTCACCTGTTTCATATGGTGATAAATCTAAATACAACTGTATTTTACGCTCTACATCGTAGTGCCCTTGTAGTTCTATCACACTGACCTTAAATCACCATGGAATCACCAGTGTTTAGTAAGAAGGATATGCAAAGAAGCTTTCTGATGGGCTTGACTCATTAAGAAGCCTTAGAACATGGCTGGGGATAAGACAAGCCAGACATAACCCATAATTGTATAGATTGAGGGTCTGGGGTCTTTTGTTCACTGTGAGTTCATTTTACTTGTTCAAGTAAAGATAGAAAAAGAAAACCAGCTCACCGCCATAGATCCACTGAACTTCGGAGCACTCATTGAACTGTAAGGAAGCATGGACCAATAGACCAAGACGCCTACTTTGTATGAACAGGTACATAAGGAAAAATGGGGCAAAAATGTAACTCCCCCCCACCCCCCAAAAATGAAGTTAAAAGTCCAAAATGTATTCCAACATGATTTAAAATAGAAAATGGAGAAATGTAAATTAAAAGCTAAGTAGAAGCCCCAACACGTTTCAAACCATCCAGTTCTTAGTCATGGCATAATGCAAATGCTTACTTCCAGCAAACATTTGTATTATGTAATGACTAAGAACCGGGCGGTTCAAAACGCGCCAGCATTTCTGCTTAGCTTTTAATCCACCTTTTTCACTATTTCTTTCTTTCTCTCTCTTTTTCCTCTATTGTTTATGTTTTGAGTACTTGTTATGAACCTTGTACTGTGCAAAAAAAAATAAAAAATAAATAAATAAAAAAAAATAAAATAAAAAAAATAATAATCCACTTTTCTCCATTTTTCTATTTTAAATCATGTTGGAAAAAACTTTTAACTTAATTTTTTTTGGGGAAGATTAATTTTTACACCATTTTTCATTTTACTTGTGTTTCCTCTTTAGGGTACGTTGCCCTTTTTCTGATGCCCCTCCTGGAGTTCAAGGGTAGGTGTGTGTGGTCATCATGTTTCTCTTCACCGTGCAACCTCGGGTCCCTGTTTTTACAGTGATGCCAATCATCTGCCATCCCTGGTTTATACTTGGGAAGCCGTCCAGTTGTGGTTCCCCTTAAAGAGTACCTGGCATGATCTTGTTAAATTTTATAATCCTTCCAGTTCACTGCCCCCATCATGATAAACCACCCCCCGCCTTTATTTTTATTATTTGTTAGTTTTCTACCTTGATATTGCTCTTTATTTTCTGCTCAGTCTCAGTCAGATTCACAGACGGGAAAGGGGCGTTCCCCAGAAGACTGTGACATCATCTGAAGCCATTCAGGGGAGAACTTCCTCACTCACTCACAGCACAGAGCAGTTTAGTGTGAGATGAGCTATGATTGGATAAGGCTACACACACACCCCTCAGCACTCCAGACTGCATTTCCTGATTTGGGGCTTCTGCCAGGCGAGCAAGAGATGGGGGGGGGGGGGGGGGGGGGGGGGCTGGGGGAATTCGCTCTGGACAAGTAGGGAGACACCTAGTGGCAGCTTTATTAAAACACAAATAAAACAGAAAACTTCATTCTTTTTTAAACAAAGAACCAATAGCAAAAATTAGTTTTAATGACAGTGCCCTTCGTCAAATAGGAGACATGAATCCTGGACCTTTGCAGGTGCCTTTTGACCCAGAGTAGAAGGAAAGGTTGTGGGGACCCCTCATTTATAAAAAGGGCTTCCGATAGACTGCATCCTTATGCACTTTATGTGTAACACGGTTGCACTTTTAATGCACTTTAGAATGTAAACTTAAAAAAGTAAATTAAAAAAATAGAGCCCATAAATGGAGCCCATGATATATTTTCTGGTGACTAGAACAGTGGTTTAGTGTTTTATACACTGTATGTTGCAAGAATATATAATACATGTTTTATGCATGTTGCAAAATACTTTTTGATAGTTGAAAAACCAGTTTGGTTTAGTTGACAGAACTGTTCACAGCCTAAAAGACAAGAAGGACTAGACCAGTGTTTCCCAACCAGGGTGCCTCCAGCTTTTGCAAAACTACAACTCCCACCATGCCCGGACAGCCTTTGGCTGTCCGGGCATGCTGGGAGTTGTAGTTTTGCGACAGCTGAAGACAAGCTGTCAAAACTTAAAGGGGTATTCCTGGGGGGGAATAAAAGAAACAAAAAAATAAATAAAATGTGTGTGTGTGTATATATATATATATATATATATATTTAAATATATATATATATATAATATTTATATATAAAATTATATATATAAAATATATATATATATATATATTTATATGAGAGATTTGTTTTTTTATTTATCTTTTATTTTATTTTTTATACTTTTGTCATAAATTATTTTTTATAAAAAAAAAAAAAAACCCTCAACACTTCCAGTACTTATCAACTGCTGTATGCTCTGGAGGAAGGCATGTAGTCTTCCCAGCCAGACACAGTTCTTCTCTCTGCTGCCACCTCTGTCCATGTCAGGATCTGTCCGGAGCATAAGCAACTCCCCATAGGGAACTTCTCATGCTCTGGACAATTCCTGACAAGTAACTGTATCTGGAAGACTTGAAATAGAAGTAATTTATAAATCTGTATAACTTTCTGACACAAGTAATTTAACCCCTAAGGATGAAGGGCGTGCAGGTAGGCCCTTGCATCCTGGTACTTAGGGACCGGGGGTGTACCTGTACGCCTTAGTCCTGTTACTGGGGTTTGAAGCATGCTCACGAGCTGAGCATGCTTCATACCCGGTGGGTCCCAGTGGCTATGAGCAGCCAAGACCCACAGTTAATGCCGGGCAATGCCAATCTGGATGATGCCCGGCATTAACCCTTTAGATGCCACAATCAAAATTGATCAACGCGTGAGTAAAGGTCCCAACTATTAGAACATTAAGGTAAGTTAAACCACATGGTCAATATGGTAGGTACACTTAAAAAAAAAAATTCTCCAAAATTGTGTATTTTTAGCCACTTTATATACCATAAGAAAATTTATAAAAAGCGATCAAAAAGTTCCATCAATAAAAAATGGTACCGATAAAACTACAGGTCACAGTGCAAAAAATTAGCCTTCATATAGCCTCGCATGTGGAAAAATAAAAAAGTTATAAGGGTCAGAAGAGGACATTTTTAAACATACTCATTTTGGTGCATGTAGTTATCTTTTAAAAAAAAAGTCAAATAAAATAAAACCTACATAAATTGGGTATCCTTTTAACCGTATGGACCTAGACAATAAAGATAAGGTGTCATGTTGACCAAAAAGTGCACTGCGTGAAAACGGAAGCCCCCAATTTCAGTTTCTCCCCAAATGATTTTTTTGGGTTTCGCCGTAGATTTTGTGGTGAAATGATTGATGTCATTACAAAGTATAATTGGTGATGCAAAAGAACAAGCCTCATATGGGTCTGTAGGTGCAAAATTGAAAGCGTTGTGATTTTTAGAAGGGGAGGAGGAAAAAACAAAAGTGTAAAAACGAAAATATGTCTGGTCCTTAAAGCCAAAATGGGCTTGGCCCTTAAGGGGTTAAAAAAATATTTGTTCTCCAGAGTATCCATTTAATATATGTGGGTTAAACCTTTATTAGATTTTTTTGTTCACTCACTTTTGGTCCCCTTAGGGAACTTTCATGAGAAACCATTAGATTCCTCCTATTGATCACTGTGCTCTGTGCTCTATCAATAGAGCCTGCTTAAGACAGGCTCTATCAATAGCTGAGCAAAGGAGAGGACATAAGGAGAGGTAAGTCAAGACCATGGATGGTTTAAATGTCCCATCAAAGCTGACAGCGGCGATCTAAAGGGTTAATAGCGTCCAAAGCTATTGCTGCATGCCGACTATTAATTGTGGCCCTCAGATACTGAAACCAGCATGGGGCCACCCGGTAGGCAACCCGGTACCGTCCTTAAAGGGGTACTCTGCCCCTAGACATCTCATCCTCTATCTAAGGGATAGGGGATAAGATGTCTAATCGCGGGTGTCCCGCCACTGGGGACTCCCACTATCTCGTGCCGGATGACTGGCGATGAGGGGCGGAGGCTCGTGACGTCACAGTCACGCCCAGCTCATGATGTCACGGCCATGCTCCCTCAATGCAAGTCTATGGGAGACCACCACGCCTCCTCCCATAGACTTGCATTAAGGGGACGTGGCCTCCGGCACTGAACCCGTTGCTCTAAATGAATGCCGGGTGCAGGGGGGATAAGATGTCTAGGGGCGAAGTACCCCTTTAAGGGCACCATGATGTGTATACACGTCAGGGGTCATTAAGGGGTTAAATAACACTCTTTAAGGTAAAATGTTCTTTTTATCATTTTAAATGCCAAAGACATGTACAACAGGTCCGATTTATCAGAAGTCAATAGAAGTAAAGATTTACAAACGTGAAATACAGTACGAGAAACAGATTACAACAGAACTATATATCTTAATTCACAATAGATAGGAAATCTCCTGGGTATATGTGGGGGCACTGATGGATTCCTACTTTCCTCTGGGGCCCAAATAATATATTTTTATTTTATGTGTAACATTAAAAACTGTTCATAAATCATTGAGTAGGTTTCGCACATACATTATACCACAGATATGTCAGACCTGTCATGTCAGCTCGATGTGCGCCTAAATATATGCTAATTTATTGCTTAATTGAGTTTTTAATTAAATTAAATTGATGTTTTCACAGGATCTGATCTGCAACGTTTGTACAAGTCTTTCAATATTTGAGCAATGTGACATGACTGGAAGGAGGCTGAGGGCTGGTAACTACTTTTTTACATTGATCAGTATATCCCTACAGTCAGTGTTTACATTAGTGACCCCCAGTATTCACATGAGGGCTTTCTCCTCTCCCCAATAGTTACAGCAGGGCCAGGAGAAAGGGCGATTTACATTTTTATTAAGGGAGGGGATTTTTCTATTATTTTTTTTTACTTTTTTCACTTTTTCTTTTTTACACTTTTTTATGTCCTCATAGGGGACTATTCATAGCAATCATTTAATTGGGCATAGCAATGATCAGTGTTATCGGCGATCTTCTGCTCTGGTCTGCTCGATCTTAGACAAGAGCAGAAGACCCCTGGAGACGGACGGAGGCAAGTGAGGGGATCTCCATCTGCCACTGTGGATAATCGGATCCAATATAACAGCCGCATTGCCGCAGATGCCGTGATCTGTATTGATCACGGCATCTGAGGGGTTAATGGTGGACATCAGCGCGATCACTGATGTCAGCCATTACTGGCGGGTCCCTGGCTGCTGATAGTGCTCGCATTCTGGTGCTCGCGTCATGTATAGGATGTAAATGTACGTTCTGGTCTGTTAAGTACCAGGGCACCAGGACATATATTTACGTCCTATGTCGTTAAGGGGTTAAAACACAAGTGCTGGATACTGCTCCTCTGATTTGTATGTACCTGGCCTATTACTGAGGCACTACAGATGAGCAGGAGAGGTATCATTTTACCTAATTCGTAATTAGTAATTTACCTATTTCGGTTGGATTATTTTTAGGAAACAGATTTGTCAGATATAACAGACGTCAAATGTCTAATTTGCCACGGTAGTCAACACAAAGAAGACACAGAAGACAGCACTCACCGTCCAGACGGCAACTTTATTCAGAAAAAGTGATGCATAATAGGTACAGGCGGGTATGGCAGATGTGGCGGGGGAAAACTGGGACAGACTGTCCCGGTTTACCCCCCCAAATCTGCTATACCCGCCTGTACCTATTATGCATCACTTTTTCTGAATAAAGCTGCCATCTGGATGGTGAGTGCCGTCTTCTGTGTCTTCTTTGTATTGACATAGTTTGTGCTTGTTTGGACTGGGCACCTCCTGAACCAGCTGCTATGGGCCGCTGAGCTTAGTGCTAGTGACGTTCGTGCTGGCTCCTCCTATTCTCCATAAATAGCCTATTTTCTACAGTGTTCCAATATACAGTGGTCCCTCAAGTTACAATATTAATCGGTTCCAGGACGACCATTGTATGTTGAAACCATTGTATGTTGAGACCATAACTCTATGGAAACCTGGTAATTGGTTCTGAAGCCCCAAAATGTCATCCGAAAAAAAGGAAAAATTGAGGATTAAAGAAAAATAAGTAGATAACTAATATAGATAAAGCAAATCCTTACATATAAAAGTAATAAAGATCTGTTGGGAGCTGTAAATCACTGTCTATGTCAGTGTTTCCCAACCAGGGTGCCTCCAGCTATTGCAAAACTACAACTCCCAGCATGCCCGGACAGCCGTTGGCTGTCCGGGCATGCTGGGAGTTGTAGTTTTGCAACAGCTGGAGGCACCCTGGTTGGGAAACAATGGTTTATATAGAGGACAGGAGCTTCTTCAGGGTCCTATACAGTACACACAGTGTCCCAAATGGAGCCGCCCTCACCTGGTGTCCAAAGGAGCAGGTAACCCTGGCACAGGTAAGGAGTAGTACAGAACTTGTAATTCCTCCCTGTACTGTAGGGGGCGCTACCAGACACCCAGTCAGTGCATGCACTTCAGTAATACAGGTGATTTACCAGTAAAAAGCCCATTCTGATTGGTCAGTTCCTCCAGTTGTGACATGTTTCGCAGATCTGGACAGTCTGCAGCATTGTATGTTGAGTCTGGTTTCAAGTTACAATGGTCCAAAAAAGACCATTGTATGTTGATACTATTGTATGTTGAGGCCATTGTAAGTTGAGGGATCACTGTATGTCCATCAGAACCCCAGCCAACAAAACTTCATATTCGGCCGATTGTCCATTTTTAGTAAGGCAGAGTATATTGCATCTTCTAGTCATCCAGCTATCTAATTATTCCTTTAAGGCAAGGTATTCAATTAGATGTGACTCCTCGGGCCTCCTCTCTACAGGTGATAGCCTATATCTCTACCTCTCTATTCCCCGAATGCTGAGCAAGATGGGGCATACAAAAAACTCAGGAGCGCAGGTTATTTCCTTAGGGCTCAGACGTCTCTACTATTCCAAAAAGAACAATCCTATTGCCTCCAACAGTTCTAGCATTTTTGTTGACTTAATGAGCACCTGTCTGGAAGAACTGTAAGTTTTTACTCTTTATGAAAAAAAAACAAAAAACACATTAATTTTGGCTTAGATCAAACAGAAGGAAGAGAAGGCGATATGAAGAATGTGAAGCATTTTGATGGAGTTTCAGTGCAAGTGTGGCCTAAACCATAAGGGTCAGGTAACGAAGAGGCCTGAATACCTTTATTAGAGACTTTGTAGTCAACAAAAAAAGTTTTTGAGCCAAAAATATGAACAGTCATTTAAAGCCAAGAGGTAAGTCAATTAATCATACACATATGTAGGCCAAGAAAGAATGTACGGAGGGTCCAGCACTTCGTTGCAAGCAGCTTTATTGAAGATCCATCACACCATAAAAACGACAGTCAGTCAGACATGTTTCGAGCGCAAGCGCTCGAAACATGTCGGACTGACTGTCGTTTTTATGGTGTGATGTATCTTCAATAAAGCTGCTTGCAACGACGTGCTGGACCCTCCGTACATTCTTTCTTCAATATTGGATGCCTTGCCGGGCCCCGTTCCGAGCACCGTACATCAGGGAAGGTGAGCTGGATCACTCACTTGTTTGTTACATATGTAAGCCACCCCAAACAGTATATTATAGAATATATATGGCCTATACTGCCTAGCTCAGTCCATTATTAAAGGGGTGCTCCGCCCCTAGACATCTTATCCCCTATCCAAAGGATAGGGGATAAGATGTCAGATCGCCGGGGTCCCTCTGCTGGGGACCCCGGGGATCGCTGCTGCAGCACCCCGCTATCATTACTGCGCAGAGCGAGATCGCTCTGCACGTAACGACGGGCAATACAGGGGCCGGAGCATCGTTACGTCACGGCTCCGTCCCTCGTGATATCACGGCCCGCCCCCGTCAATACAAGTCTATGGGAGGGGGCATGGCGGTCGTCACGCCCCCTGCCATAGACTTGCATTAAGGGGACGGGCCGTGATGTCATGAGGGGCGGAGCCATGACGTCACGCTGCTCCGACCCCTGTATCGCCCATCATTACGTACAGAGCGAACTCGCTCTGTGCTGTAATGGTAGCGCGGTGCCGCAGCGGCGATCCCCGGGGTCCCCAGCAGCGGGACTGCGGCGATCTAACATCTTATCCCCTATCCTTTGGATAGGGGATAAAATGCCAGGGGCGGAGTACCCCTTTAATGTTGATCTTCTGGTCTTACTGTATAAAAGTAAAAAAAAATGGAGGTGTTCTGCTCTACAAAGATAAACTGTTGGGTCTCGTTGAAGGTCCAGTCATGGTCACACACAAATCTGGAAGGGGAATTTTAAACAGAGAACCTTTTACTCTCTCCCTCTCTCTTGGATCTACTCTCCCTGGAAAATTAGTGTATAGAAAACTGGCCTTATTTATATTAAAGGGGTACTCTGGAGGAAAAAAAAAATCTTTTCAAATCAACTGGTGCCAGAAAAATTACACATTTATAAATTATTCTTATTTAGAAATCTTAATCCTTCCAGTACTTATAAGATGCTGTATGCTCCAGAGGAAGTTGTGCAGTGCGTTCCAGTCTGACCACAGTGCTCTAGGCTGACACCTCTGTCCGCGTCAGGAACTGTGCAGAGCAGGTTTGCTATGGGGATTTCCTCCTCTTATGGACAGTTCCTGATATGGACAGAGGGGTCAGTAGACAGCACTGCACTGTGGTCAGACTGGAAAGAGCTACACAACTTCCTCTGGAGCATACGGCAGCTGATAAATACTGGAAGGATTAAGATTTTTTAACAGAAGTTATTAACAAATCTGTATAACTTTCTGGCACCAGTTGATTTGAAAACTTTTTTCCCCCCTCCGTAGTACTCCTTTAAGACAGTAACCATGGTAACACTGCTTAGATGGTAGATTATGCAATGGTAGATCTTGTGATATGGGGGGAGGGGGGTCTTCAAGTGACTATAATTATATAACAGGATGCACCCTCATGCAAACTTAATGGGGGAGATTTATCAAAACCTGTGCAGAGGAAAAGTTGTCCAGTTGCTCATAGCAACCAATCAGATCGCTTCTTTCATTTTCATGAAGGCCTGTGAAAAATGAAAGAAGCGATCTGATTGGTTGCTATGGGCAACTGGGCAACTTTTCCTCTGGACAGGTTTTGATAAATCTCCCCCAATGTATTTTAATAGGTTCTAAAATTCCACAAAGCACAGTACAACAACACAGTAGAAATGGCCATTGAGAACTTGTCTAAGGCTGGGTTCACACTACGTTTTCTGACATACGGGAGCGCATACGGCAGGGGGGAGCTAAAACCTCGCGCTCCCGTATGCCTTCGTATGCGCTCCCGTATGTCATTCATTTCAATGAGCCGGCCGGAGTGAAACGTTCGGTCCGGTCGGCTCATTTTTGCGCCGTATGCGCTTTTACAACCGGACCTCAAACCGTGGTTGACCACAGTTTTAGGTCCGGTTGTAAAAGCGCATACGGCGCAAAAATGAGCCGACCGGACGGAACGTTTCACTCCGGCCGGCTCATTGAAATGAATGACATACGGGAGCGCATACGAAGGCATACGGGAGCGCGAGGTTTTAGCTCCCCCCTGCCGTATGCGCTCCCGTATGGGAGAAAACGTAGTGTGAACCCAGCCTAAATCTAGAAGTATTGCAACAGATTTATGCAAAGAATTTCAACACATAACGGGGGACATTTCCTAATCTAGTCTATTCTGGGTATGCTTATAGACCAGCGTATGGTAGTCTCCTGTCTATTGTGCTCCTAATTTATCAAAGGTCTCACAGCCCTTGATAAATTCTGTGCTCAGACTTCAGGGTCTACAGCTTAAACTGCATTTAGACCTGCTCCAACATGGTCTGACATTTCAGCGTATTTTGGGCAGATGCGACTTGTCGCACAAAAGTCGCACTTGATAAATTCAGCACCAATGCATTTTCCAATGCATTTCCGTCTAAAATAGACTTGCATGCATCATGTTCTAAAAATCCTCCACAGCAAAAGTCGCAGAAAAGTCGCACATATTTAGACTGCGACTTTCTGTGCGACAAATTTAGACAGGAAAAAAACAGTCTAAATCCTTTCATAAATCTCCCCCAATGGCTCATAAATAAGAACATGGAACTGAAACGTGCTGGCAGTATGCCTGATCTTTTGTATGTTCCAATATAGAATTGCTGTTTTTAAAGTTTATTTGAGCGCAGAACTTTGCATCCAATTTGCATTCAGTAGCATATTCTGTCTATATTTTTTTTATTGGAACATACAAAAGGTTAAAAACTGACACTAGGCATATCTCTAACGCAAATTTTAAAAATGTATAAAAAAAGATGTGCAGCTAACAACTGTAGAAATCGATGTTAAAAACCCCCACAAAGTATGTCAGAAAAGAAAGATTTAAAGGGGTATTCTGGGATTATTATTTTTTATTTGATTATGCTACAGGTTCTATACAGTTAGTGTAGTTCATAATATAGTATCTCTATCTGTGTTTCATGGTGGTCCCCCAATTCTTCTGTGATTTTTTCCCCTACATTTATTTTTAACAGCATACAAAATGAGTGTCGTCTTAGGTTTTTCCAGTTGCAGTGTGGGCGAGACATTACATCTCTAGTCAGGTGATCAGAGGGAGCTTGTATTTGCTTCAATGGGTGGAGAGATAATTCTGCAAGAATTTATAACAGCTGGAGCCAGAAAACACTGGTCTATTGCATTGAAGGCAGCACAGGTGTGTTTCAATGGGTGGGGTGGCTGATATGGGGGAGGAAGAAAAGTAACCTCACACTTACAAACAAGGAACTATGGGATTTGTAGTTTTAGAGAATGAACTCCAACAGGAAATAGCCAGTTCACAAAAAGATAGCCACAGTGTTATGGTAATCTCACAACATAGCCATTTAACCCCAAGACAAGCGCAGATCCTTCCTAAGCATGTCCATTACTGAAACATGATAGTGGTATGCTACAGTTTTTATTCTTTTTTATGTTCTAATACAGAACTGTTGTTTTTACATTTTACCTGGTTGCGGGACTACTCCAATTTGAATTGAATAGGACCTGCTGTCTGTATTCTGTCTAATAATTATAAATGCAACTTTTCTAGTTTGGAATCAGAGGGGGGTATTTATCAAAGGATTTATGTGGGGTTTTTTTCACGTAACTTTGGCGCAATGCTTTGGCGCAGTGTCTTTTTTTACAACTTTCTCAAAATCACACGGTCCTGTGTGTGATTTCAACTTTAGTCAGTAATTCATCATTTGCGCCAATTGATCTTTGGCGCAATTTTGGCGCAAATCCCATTTTGCACATGGAAAACACACTTAGCAATGTCAGAAAATGTAAAGGCGTCAAAATACATAAAAAAAATTTTTTTTGTGAAAGCAGCGACGCCTCCAGGGCTGCTCAATACTATCCTGCGACATAGTTGTGTCTCTGAGGAACCTTCACCCTCCGTTGAGCCAGCATTGGACATGGCCGCACAGGTTCAGGAAAGGTAAGCACTAAAGCTGTGGTCTCCAACCTGCGGACCTCCAGATGTTGCAAAACTACAACTCCCAGCATGCCCGGACAGCCAACGGCTGTCCGGGCATGCTGGGAATTGTAGTTTTGCAACATCTGGAGGTCCGCAGGTTGGAGACCACTGCACTAAAGTAACAAAAACAAAAAACTACTCAAGTTGAAAATAAAATCCATTTCCCATGGTGACTATAAACCCCACAAAAGAAAATAACTCATGTCACTTGCTGATATACTGCAGGAGGGACTCCGAAATGGCTGCACAAGGGGTAAAATACGCGTCCTCTGTGGCGGTAAGTTCTGTGTAAAAGGCGCTGTGAACGGCTGATTTCAACATTTGAGCCAAAATTACTAACAACTTGCACCAAATGATAAATTTGGCGCATGTCCACGAAAACCAAAGTGAAAAAAAAAGGGTAAAAAGAAACTGTCAACAGGTAAAATTGATAAATACCCCCCCCCCCCCGAGTATATAAAGTCTGCCACTGTAGCTAACATTGTACCAGACTACAAACTCGTCTCTGCTGCATCTGACACATTTATATCATCTGCAAATAAGAGGATTATCAAAGACTTAACATTTACAGTACAGCTAATTTCTGCGTAATCTTTGCCTTTGTACACGAACAGCTGACATGAAAGTGGCACCAAGCGTTCTTCATGTCAGTGTCCAGCGGGTCTTAAAGATTCCTAAAGTTGCTCGAGGTGTCACTCACACCTCCCAAGTGCTATCACAATCCGTGGAGTGAAACTTAAGGCAAGAAAGTGAAAAGCCCTGTCATCTTAAGCTGAGAAAATAGTTTGTAATGGCGATAATAACATGTTTGTGTCTTAAGCAGCCAGGTAAAGACATGCCTTTCTCTAAACCTCCTCCGGGTCCTTTTCTGTCAATCAAATTCACACCTTGCCATTAACCCATTCAGGGAACCGAAACCTTTGTGCATTACCATGCCCCCAAAACAATTCTTTTTTTTCTTCTGGTTTTAACAGTATCAAACCTTTCGGACGTTTACTGTACTTATCAAGAAAGGAACATAAGAGTACAAAAAAAAAAAGTCATAAAAATAAATAAGGACCGGACTGAATGGTGCGCCAAGACTCAACTCCACGCAACTATGTCATTGCTCTAGCACTCATGGGAATGCAATGTGTGACCAAAATTGTGACTGTGGAACATACGAAAGATTAAAAACTGAAGCATACTACTAACATGTTTTGAACAATTCAATTTTCTTACTCATGGCTCATGAGTAAGAACGGGCGACTGTTCAAAATGCGTTGGCGGGATGCCTAGCCTCAGTTTTTTAACCTTAGGTCAAAGTGTCCATTGATACGAAAATCTGAAACTTTTTATATAACCATACACCGAATGCTCTGCGGTCTGAGGAAAGCCGAGAGAGACAAACCGGAAAATGAGCTAAGCACTTGGTGGAGGTCGGTGGAGGTCTCAGAAACCAGTTCCACACAGATCAAAACTTATGACATGTCGCCATAAGCCTGGGCTCAAATGTATGACTTTAGCCAAAATTGGAAGTAGGTCCAAAAAACAGAAAAAAGTGGTATAGTCTTTCTTAGTGTCAGTTCCACCCAGGTTTTTGGATAAAAAATACTGAAAAAATACTGACCAATATATTGATTGCGAACCCATCACATTAAAAGTTTTTTTTTTCTAGGAATCCTTTGAAGAGAACCTCTCATTAACTTGATACATTTTATAATCCTCCCAGTTCACTGCCCCCATCATGATTGATAAACCACCCCCTGCCTTTATTTTTATTATTTTTTAGTTTCTACCTTGACATTGCCCTGTATTTTCTGCTCAGCCTCTGGTTCAGGTTCACAGACTGGGAAGGGGCGTTCCCCAGCAGATGTGACATCATCTGAAGCCATACAGGGGAGGACTTCCTCCCTCATTCTGCAACCAACTGCCAGTGAGCAGTTTAGTGTGAGATGAGCTATGATTGGTAAAGCTACACACACCTCCCCTAGCACTCTAGGCTTCATTTCCTGTGTTTGGACTTCTGCCAGGCCAGCAGGAGTCCAAAGTCTGTTGAAAAGATGGGGGGGGGAAATGCACTCTGGACAAATAAGAAGACACCTAGTGGCAGCTTTTTTAAACCAAAAAAACAAAACATAGAAAACGTCATTTTTTTTATTTATTTTTTTAACAAAGTACATTAGAAAGATTTTTTTATTTTCCATAAGGAGTGCAATATCAAAATTTGGTTTTAATGAGAGTGCCCATTTAATACTAGTTGTCAAGGTCTGGCTCCAGGTTGACGTCGATCCAATAAAAAAAACAAATCAGTAAATCTCTTTTTTGTCATTTCTACCAAAGGCAGCCATGAAAAGTGTGAACAAAGCCTTGTGGGAATTCGCCTAGTGTTTTTTTTTTCTATAACTTGGACAACCAGACCCTGACCGATCAAAACTTTTGCTATGTCTCATGTGATCAATGTTGATATGTTGATGTCTGAGTATTCAGGGTGCTTTCACACAGGACAGATCTGATGTGGATTTTCTGTGGTCAATCTGCAGCAAACCTGCCTGTATGAGGATAACATTTTGAATATGTAGATTTAGGTTATATTCACACAGAGTGGATGTAGCAGAAGTTCAGTAGTTTTTCTTGTGCAAAGTCCGCACTGTTGGATTTCGATTTTGGTATGCTGTAAATTTTTTCTGAAAAAAATCTGCAGTGGGCCAATCCTATATAAAAGGATCCAGCTGGGTTATTTTTAGGGGGGAATTTTTCTTCCTGACAAACAACCGGGTAGCAACAGCTCCACCCTGAGCTCTGTAGGTATGGCGACTGTATGTCTCAGTAGTCATCGTAGCCTCATAGGCAATAGCCTTTGACTCTTTTCTCAGGGATCTGCATCAAACAGAATGATTGTTGTGACCATAGGTGGTGCTACGAAAGGTCTGGAGGCAAATAGGTCAGCGAGGATAATAACAGATCTCACCTCTGCTCTCATCTAAGGCGCAGAGACACACTGATCTGACACACCTCGCTGTCATTGCCTTAGGCCAATTCTAATGGCTGGTGCTTTTCACACAAAGTGCATCCTGAACATCTTACAAAATGTGAAAGAAATGTTGGCATGAAGGATGGTCTCTTATTCGTCAAGTCTGATCGAAGAGCTGCCAGAAGGGCCAGAGGCATATCAAAGATATAAACGCATTAGCATAGAGTGTTAACCGAGTCCTCAGCAGAAAATAATAAACACAATAAAATGAAGCAAGTCTCTGGAACAGGGAATATACGTGGTTTGGAGACAATTTAAAGAATATTTATGGGGAACATGTAAATACAATATTTCTTTAAGTGCACCAAAATAGTCTTCTAGAAGGGTCCACTCAATGTTTAAAGGGGTTGTCCAGAAAAAGAAACAACCTGGTGTCAAAAGGAATAAAAAAGTAACCTACTAATATAATGTTATTAGCTATACCGTACAGATGTCTCCATATCAGGTCTGCTCTCTCCCTTGTAGCTGTGATATCACGTCACACTACCTAAATGCAGAGCTTTTGTCCCTCCTTCCCTTCCCCTCCTGTCTGCTCAGGATGAGACCAGTGAGGTGAAAAGGGGTAGCTAATGTTTTGAGGCAGCAGGAAATCTTTCTCAGTCACAGTAGTTTCAGTCACAACAGGCTCACAGCTGTATTATCTGTGATAGGCTCCCTGATACCTTAAACTCTAATGAGCAGTAATACAAGCTCCCTTCTTCACATCAATGGTCTCAATCAGAGGAGACTGGAGGGGAGCAGGAATGAGAGCTCTACATTCAGAGATTGTGATGTGATGTCACAGACACAAGGCCAACAGCTCAGCTGAATATATATATATATATATATATATATATATATATATATATGTTTATTTATGTTTCTTTCTGGTACTTTTTGACACAATACTAAGGTTGTTTCTTTTGCCCAACAATCGCTTTAATGGGAGGGTAAATATACATAGGATACCATGAACTTACAATCAAAGAGATTTGGTCTAGATCAAACTGGTCTTCTCAAAAAGGTGGTCTTATGAAGGGGTTTCAATGTATCTATTTTCTACTACAGTGTCATTACATTGTAACATCTCAATGAGACCATCTCTTTTTAATTCACATACAGTGGTCCCTCAACATACGATGGTAATATGGACCATCGTTTGTTGAAACCATCGCATGTTGAGGGATCCGTGCAATGTAAAGTATAGGACAGTGGTCTACAACCTGCGGACCTCCAGATGTTGCAAAACTACAACACCCAGCATGCCCGGACAGCCGTTGGCTGTCCGGACATGCTGGGAGTTGTAGTTTTGCAACATCTGGAGGTCTGCAGGTTGAAGACCACTGGAAGAGGAAGTTGTACTCACCTGTCCCTGCCGCTCCGGACCGTCACCGCTCGTCACCGCTGCCCTGGATGTCGCCTTCCATCGCTGTCGCAGCGTCCCCGGGGTGTCCGCGACGCTCCGGCAAGACCTCTGCTTCCCCGGCATCCTCGCTCTCCGTATATATATTTGACGCTCTTCTTTGAGAGGACCATGACTCTAAAAGACCTCATTTAACTGCATGGTGTAGTATTTAACTGTATTTCAGTTGCTCCGTTAAATGTAACCAAGGTAAAATTCAAGTTATAAACATTAAAAGATTTAACTTTTCTTCTTTCACTGTACAGGGGCACAACAATCTTGGTGGTTACAGTTCAAATAAAAGTACCCAGTTAGCTTGGCAGTTGCAACACACTCTTATTAGTGACTTGAATACTATGGGTTAACACTCTTCCAGGTCACTGCTGACTTCACTGGGACACCAGACCAAAGATAACTTCACACAGCTTGCCATGTCTTGCCACAATTGATAATCACCTCAAAGTTCTCCTGCATCTGACACCTCCTGATACATTCCATCCAACCCACTACACCATAGAAATAAACCAACCAGGTCTACACTACAGGCCTCAGGGCAGCCAACCTTGTTCTATGCACTGCACAGCAACCCCTTACAGGCTGTTAACCTAACAGTCCTTCCTCAAAAAGTATATCCGTCAAGCACCCTCCAACTTGCCTTGGCTCTTACTGCTCTACTGCTCTATTCAGGGGTACAGTGTGTGGCAGGATTATATTCAGGGTACAGTGTATAGCAGTATTACATTCAGGGTACAGTGCATAGAAGTATTATATTCAGGGTACAGTGTGTGGCAGGATTATATTCAGGGTACAGTGTATAGCAGTATTACATTCAGGGTACAGTGTATAGCAGTATTATATTCAGGGTACAGTGTGTGGCAGGATTATATTCAGTGGATACAGTGTGTGGCAGTATTATATTCAGGGTACAGTGTGTGGCAGGATTATATTCAGGGTACAGTGTATAGCAGTATTATATTCATGGTACAGTGTATAGCAGTATTATATTCAGGGGTACAGTGTGTGGCAGGATTATATTCAGGGTACAGTGTATAGCAGTATTACATTCAGGGTACAGTGTATAGCAGTATTATATTCAGGGTACAGTGTGTGGCAGGATTATATTCAGTGGATACAGTGTGTGCCAGTATTATATTCAGGGTACAGTGTGTGGCAGGATTATATTCAGGGTACAGTGTATAGCAGTATTATATTCATGGTACAGTGTATAGCAGTATTATATTCATGTTGCAGTGTGTTGCAGGATTGTATTTAGTGTATAGCAGTATTATATTCATGGTACAGTATATAGCAGTATTATATTCATGTTACAGTGTGTTGCAGGATTGTATTTAGTGTATACAGTGTATAGCAGTATTATATTCAGGGTACAGTGTGGGGCAGTGTTATATTCAGTGTACCGTGTGGGGCAGGATTATATTTAGTGGGTAAAGTGTATAGCAGTATTATATTCAGGGTACAGTGTGTGGCAGTATTATATTTAGGGTACAGTGTATAGCAGTATTATATTCAGGGTACACTGTGGGGCAGTATTTTATTTAGGGTACCGTGTGGGGCAGTATTTTATTTAGGGTACAGTGTATAGCAGTATTATATTCAGGGTACAGTGTGGGGCAGTATTTTATTTAGGGTACCGTGCAGGGCAGTATTTTATTTAGGGTACAGTGTATGGCAGTATTATATTCAGGGTACAGTGTGGGGCAGTATTTTATTTAGGGTACAGTGTATAGCAGTATTATATTCAGGGTACAGTGTGGGGCAATATTTTATTTGGGGTACACTTTCTGGCAAGGTTATAATGATTACTCTCTTCATACAGAGGATGAGGATCTGCTGACAGTGAGGAGCCAATGATGTCTTGATGTCAGACTCTGCAGAGAAGAAGGAGCTGGAGGAAGACCTGGTCTCTGGACCAGATGAAGAAGAAAAGATAACAGAGAAGAAATCACTCAAGTCAGAAGACGTCCCTCAGGTCACTGATATCATTGTGTGTTCTCCTGACTGTCCCATCAGAGCTGTAGTCACTTGTAAGTTCTGCAGTGATAACGGGTAAAACTGTGTCCAATCTGTGTCTCTCCAGCTGTTACGAAACTACAACTCCCATTGCCAGAGGCTCTCCAGAATGATGGGAGTTTTAGCTTTCCAACAGTTGGAGAACCATTTCAACCGAGGTGATCGGTGTGATGTCTCAGCAGTCAGACCCCCCCACCAAAAAAATGGCCCCGGGGGAGGGGGGGGGGGGGTGTTGGACAGGCAGGGGGAGGGGTAGGGAGCCCCGAGGTAATTTATTGCATCGGGCCCTGTGGTTTCTAGCTAGACCTATGGGGGCAACTATTAACAGAGGGGCCTACCCAAACTATATGGACCTATATAGTTGGACCTATATTGACCTATATAGTTTGGGTAGGCCCATCTGTTAATAGTTGCTTCGATATAGTTTGGGTAGGCCCCTCTGTTAAAGGAGTAGTCTGGTGAAAAATAACTGTTAGGGGATAAGTTACAGATCGCAGGGGGGTCCAAGTGCTTGGACCCTCCCCTGATCTCCTGCACGTCTGTACCCTGCAGGAAGCCGTGGCCGGCACACCCCCTCCATGTATCTCTATGGGGTACATGGGGGGCGTGTCAGCCAGTGCTCCATGCTGGGTACGGCATGCCCCCCTTCCAGCTGGGGGGGGGGGGCAGGCCTTGAGCTGTGTGTTAATGTCAGACTCTTCCTGGCACCCCTCCTTTTAGCTGACAGCCAAGAAACCAATCATTCTTCCATCCAGCTTCTGTGACATGGTGTGGTGGTGCTACCACCAAGTGAATAATAATCTTATAGCATGTACACAGTATAACATTCACATATACATAACACGTATATGGTATATACAATGCAATAACAATAAAACAGATATTTTCAAACAGCTATCTCTCATGATCCCCATACTCTAGCACCCTGGCTAAATCCAAAAAAAGGAGTAAGCCACTTTCATACTGGGGGTTGCTTATGTCCCCTAAGAACAAAAGGATTGGGCATGTAGAAATAACATTGCTTGATTCCGCTTTTCCCTAAAATCTGTTGGAAGTCGGAAAGCCCCCATACGGAACAAAATAAGCATGTTTGGCTGAGATTAAATTATCATGTATGGACAACTACAGTCAAAAAAAATAATTTTATAAGGGTTTGCTTACACTGGCGGGTTTAGGGTGAATCTCCTGCTGCAAGTTTGAGCTGCAGCAGAATTTCTGCAGCAGAAAATCTGCAGCAGACGTTATTGAAGTCATTGTGATCTGCTGTAGATTTTCCACTGTGGAAATTCCGCGGCTCAAACCCGTAGTGGGAGAATCCCTGTAAACCTGCCTGTGTGAATGTACCCTCGATCATGGTATTTTCATAATCAGCTAGGGTCATCATTTAAAGGGGTACTCCACTGCCCCGCATTTGGAACATTTTATTCCGAACGCTGGGCGCGGGGGTCATGTGGCAGCTGCCACACCCATCCCATAGACTTGCATTGAGGGGTCGGTGTGTCACAAGGGGCATGGACGTGATGTCATGACCCCCGCAGCCCGCATCCAGCGTTCGGCGCAAAATGTTCTGAGCGCTGGTGCAGTGGAGTGCCCCTTTAATCATATTCCCAGGTGAAGCCTAGCTACCTCTGCAATAACATTTCAAAGTTACTCACAGTTGTGTGTATACGAATTTTACTTTAATACAAAAGAGAACCAAGGATGAAGTTCAAGGAGTAAACAAACACAGGTGCTGTATTGGTGCTACCCACAACCGCCAACTTAATATCACCGATTACCAGACAAGCAAACTGAAAATAAAAAACAGGTTTATTGAATTCTCAACAGGACTACAGGTTTCGAGGGTACATCCGCCCTCTTCATCAGGTCTATACAGTACACATAGTTAAAATAGAGAGATAGGTAGATCAGCTCACCAGCTGTGCGTCCGTCCACGACACGGCAGGTGCACGGCAACACCAAATCACAAGGAGAAGGAGAAAAATGCCAGCGTGGAATGTGCAGAAAGTCCCATTTATTGAATAAAATCAGAAACACAGGTCAGGGAAAACACATGATGTCTTTTCCCTGACCTGTGTTTCTGATTTTATTCAATAAATGGGACTTTCTGCACATTCCACGCTGGCATTTTTCTCCTTCACATAGTTAAAATAATCACAGAACTCCTAACTTGATGTTAAATATAGTGTTTGTTTTGTGCCCATTGCTCAACTACCAAAAAGGACAGCAGACTACATCTCATTTTCTAAAAAACCTTAAATGGGCACTCTCATTAAAACTAGTTTTTGCACTCCTTATGGTAAATAAAAAATCTTTCTAATGTACTTCGTTTAAAAAAAATGAAGTTTTCTATGTTTTATTTGTGTTTAAAAAAGCTGCCACCAGGTGTCTCCCCACTTGTCCGGAGGAGCACATTTCCCCCTATCTCTTGCACAGAGACTTCTGTTGGCCTGGCAGAAGTCCAAAATCAGGAAATGCAGTCTGGAGAGGGGGGGGGGGGTGCAGCCTTAGCCAATCATAGCTCATCCCACACTGAACTGCTCTGGGCTGTGTGTAGCAGAGTGAGGGATGATGTCACGCCTGCTGGGGAACGCCGCTTCCCAGTCTGTGAATCTGACTGAGCAGAAAATACCGAGCAATATCAAGGTAGAAAACTAACAAATAATAAAAATAAAGGCAGGGGGGTTTCTCATGATGGGGGCAGTGAACTGGGAGGATTATACATTTTAACAAGATCATGAGAGGTACTCTTTAAATAGTGGTATTGGCACATATAGCGCCTCTCTTGTGTTTCTTTTTTATACATACTGCTGCGTATAGATTTTAGGCTACATATAGGTAAACAGAAAAATCAGTATCACATTTGCCTCAGAGCAGCGATCCTAGACACCAGGAATGTTCTACTGGATGTCTAGAAATTAGAAATATGAAGAAAAGCTTCTTTCTCAAATCAGCTGTACATGATGACCTGCAAGAAACTGTGATCTATACAAGATAAAGGGCTGCGAGCAATAATACAACTATGTACATAATGCTAAGTATTCTTTTTATATTATGGCTAAAAAAAATACCAAGAAAATGAGTCGGCATTGTGCTTAGAAAGACACATATTTCATGGGGAACATGGAGGAATTTTTTTAAAAATATTTCGTATATCAAAAGTTTTGATTGGTAAAGGTCTGAGTGTCCAGACCCTGACCGATCAAAACAACGAGCCATGAGAAGTGCAGGCTTAGCAAATAGTCTCCCAAGACCGGGACCTGGCCCCACTCATAATCTACAGGCCCATCCAGGTCTCATGTACACAGACCACTTCTCTCCTTGTTCATTCTTGTCATAGATCAGGGTCTAAACACTCAGACCCCCGACCAATAAAAGCTTTGACATGTCCCAAGGACATGTCAAAAGTGTTTTTTCATTAGCAGGTACATTGTAACTAATTAAATAGGATAATATTCTGGCTTTGCCGTGCAGAGGTGTTTCGATGAAACCCTGATGACCTCTCAGGGTCAACTGTATCTATATCAGAGGCCTAAAGGGCAATGTTCTCATGGCCCTCATGCCAGGCATTCCTCAGAGAGGCTTTTTGGATGTGAAGAGTTAACGTGTTGTTTGGCTAAATGCCGTACTGAACTGAGATCCTTTGTGCCCACTAAGTGATGGCAAAAAAACATTAAATTGGTTGGTACTAAGCAGCAAATCCAGAAACAGATGCCCATACAGACAAACCCATGTGTGTAGGTACCACCATGACTCGGCAAGAGTCACAGGAGTTGAACCCCAATGATTAAACATTGTTGGCCTATCCGGAGGTAACTACTTGGGTTATACTAAGTTACACTAAGTTGCAACACATTTCAGGCTGCAATCTTCATTACTTTATTTATTTTCAGACCCATCGGTATTCTGTCTATAACCTGATCCTAGTTTTAGAATTTGCTCATATGGGCATATTCCTCCTAGTAATAAATGTTAGCGATGTGGTTTGTTCTTCCTTTACTAGTTCTCATGCTCTAGCAAAGCTGCATTGTTGTGCTGCCTTTCTCTTCCACAGCCCATGGGGGATCTACTTTATTTTATCCTGACGGACACTGAGGAGTATGTCATTTCCCTCTTCCTCCCATAACAGTTCTGCAGTGGGAGGTCACCTTACACATGTGTATACATTCCTGCCTATCTATACTCTGATACAGCCTGTTAAAATGAAAACTGTCAGCCTGTTCACCATACTAAACCCAATACACTGGGTTAGAGTGTGGGAGAACAGGAGTCCAACAAGGGGTCACTTAAAGGAGTACTCCGCTGCTCAGCATTTGGAACAAACTGTTCCGAACTCTGGAGCTTGTGACATCACATGATGTCAGGCCCCGCCCCCTCAATGCAAGTCTATGGGAGGGGGGATGATGGGGCGTGTCACACCCCCTCCCATAGACTTGCATTAAGGGGGCGTGGCATCATGAGGGGTGGGGCTATGACGTCACAAGCTCCCGGCTCCGGCTCCAGAGTTTGGAACAGTTTGTTCCAAACGCTGAGCAGCGGAGTACCCCTTTAGGGTCAAATTGGGCTTTGCCCCCAAGAGGATAAAAGGTCTTTTTCCAGCATAGACTCTTCAGTAACATTGTGTGGCCACTGGCTACCAAAAGCAGGTGTGGTTGGGCGCCCTTGCAGGGTTTGCATAACAATATCCACCCTGGTGACACAGTCTGCCCCCTTTAAACAGGGAGAAAGGTATAGAGCTGTGGCAGCGTGCTTTCCATAATTTGCTTTAATTTGAGCATCAGTCACATTCCCTTTTATCTTCCCTCCATGCAGACTTAAATGCTTTCCCCCTCTTATTCACACTGTGATCTGCTGTATACAACCCTGTCCCTGATTTTATCTCTAAGACTGAACAACTGTGAAAAAAATGGCGAAGGAAAAAACACAGGAGCCGTGTACTGGATCTATGGCAGAAGCAGCAGCACAGTCAGCTATGTCAAGGAGTTGTACATACTCTACAGCAACAGCACCATAGGTGTCCAGAGCTTTTAAAGGGGTACTCCGCCCCCTAGACATCTTATCCCCTATCCAATAGGGGATAAGATGTCTAGGGGCAGAGTACCCCTTTAAGTCCCAATGCAACAAAACTATTTTAAGCACAGGATTTTGTCTAATTTCAAAAGCCTATTCATACAATCACATAGCAATGCATACATACACTTCACTGATCTAGTGTATAGGTTGTACCTTAATGGGAAAATGTTAAGTATAATTCTCCTTAGTTTGCAATGCTGCATCGGTGTCTGTAGTCGAGGGGTCACCTTCCAATAGTTTATAAATGTTCTTTTTGAGATAATTCATTTTCACATGACAGATGGCCTGACATAGTCACCCACTTGACAGCTTGCAGTGAACATATCATGTACTCTCCACCTTTGGGATGTCCTGTTTTGCCAAGTATACTATATTTATTGAGATCCCCAAGTCTAGACTTAGTTGTAATGTAAAAAAAAAAAAAGGTCCTGATGTATTATTCCCAGACAGGCTGTGACAGATCGCCACATATATTACTACGTGACACGTAATAAAACTTGTAATGCAAAATAGAAGATGCAGAAATATAACAGATCGTGTCTTGAGAATAAATGTGTCAGTGTATCGGGGAGGGTTTTCTATCCATTATCACCTAGTTCCTCTTAGAGAAAATGTTCTGGATTATTACAATGTAAGTGAGATTCTACAGAATAGGCACACAAGTCAGTAAAAAAGGGAATATTTAAGCCACATCTCCCATGTGGTCATGGATAAGAAGATGTACTCCTATACAATGTCTTTCTATAGCTTAAAGGGGTACTCCGGCCCTGAGGCATCGTATCCCCTATCCAAAGGATAGGGGATAAGATGTCTCACCATGGGGGTCCCGCCGCTGGGGACCCCCGCAATCTTGTATTCGCCACCCACCTGTTTGAGCTGCACGCTGTGGTGCCAGCTTGCAAACAGACAGGTGGCGACCACGGGGCCGGAGTATCGTGACGTCACGACTCCGCCCCAGTGTGACGTCACCCCCGCTATGCAAGTCTATGGGAGGGGGCGTGACGGCCGTCACGCCCCCTCCCATAGACTTGCATAGCGGGGGTGACGTCACACGGGACCGGAGTCGTGACATCACGATACGCCGGCCCCGTGGTCGCCACCCGGCTGTTTGTGAGCTGGCACCGCGGCATGCAGCTCAAGCAGGTGGATGGCGAATACAAGATTGCGGGGATCCCCAGCGGCGGGACCCCCACGGTGAGACATCTTATCCCCTATCCTTTGGATAGGGGGTAAGATGTCTCAGGGCCGGAGTACCCCTTTAATTCTCATTCTCATATTGGCTATTTGAGCTACATGAGAAATTTCACTACTATACTAAAATGCATCTTACTATAAATTTTATTTTATGAAGTGTTGTGAATATATTGGCTTTTGCTCCAGCAATGGCCGCAGCGGTCTGCGTCCTTCTGTGGTCCTATCTTCTATCTATCATAATCTGTCTTCCTTATATTGTAACAACAACACCACAGATTTTGCCTAAAGGCAAAGGAAGGGTGCCATGAAGTATAACAGCACATATGCCCACGGGGTACTAATACCCTTCTCCCCTTTGCCATATAAAACATAACTTTTAACCAGTTTTATTGCTAAACAAATAATTAAAAGTTATGTTTTATTTGGCAAAGAACAGAAGGGTATTAGTGCCCAATAGGCACATGTGTTGTTATGCTTCTTACATTGTACACACAGGACATATGAGTGGGGGAAATTGAGTATTTCTGGATCAACCCACGAGAAATAGACACAAGTGACAAGTGATTTGAACCTTTAGGATCCATTGCTTCTCTCTATACTTCAGGACTACACTGCTCAAAAAAATAAAGGGAACACTTAAACAACACAATGTAACTCCAAGTCAATGACAATTCTATGAAATCACACTGTCCAGTCAGGAAGCAACACTGATTGACAATCAATTTCACATGCTGTTGTGCAAATGGAACAGACAACAGGTGGAAATTATAGGCAATTAGCAAGACACCCCCAATAAAGGAGTGGTTCTGCAGGTGGTGACCACAGACAACTTCACAGTTCCTATGCTTACTGGCTGATGTTTTGGTCACTTTTGAATGCTGGCGGTGATTTCACTATAGTGGTAGCATGAGACGGAGTCTACAACCCACACAAGTGGCTCAGGTAGTGCAGCTCATCCAGGATGGTACATCAATGCGAGCTGTGGTAAGAAGGTTTGCTGTGTCTGTCAGCGTAGTGTCCAGAGCATGGAGGCACTACCAAGAGATAGGCCAGTACATCAGGAGACGTGGAGGAGGCTGTAGGACCGCTACCTCTGCCTTTGTGCAAGGAGAAGCAGGAGTAGCACTGCCAGGGCCCTGAAAAATAACCTCCAGCAGCCCACGAATGTGCATGTGTCCTCTCAAACGGTCAGAAACAGACTCCATGAGGGTGGTATGAGGGCCTGTCCACAGATGGGGGTTGTGCTTATAGCCCAACACCATGCAGGATGTTTGGCATTTGCCAGAGAACACCAGGATTGGCAAATTCGCCACTGGCGCCCGGCTCTTCACAGATGAAAGCAGGTTCACACTGAGCAGATGTGACAGACGTGACAGAGTCTGGAGACACCATGGAGAACGTTCTGCTGCCTGCAACATTCTCCAGCATGACCGGTTTGGCGATGGGTCAGTAATGGTGTGGGGACACATTTCTTGCCATGTGCTTGCCAGAGGTAGCCTGAATGCCATTAGGTATCAGACCCCTTGTGAGACCATATGCTGGTGCAGTTGGCCCTGGATTCCTCCCAATGCAAGATAATGCTAGATCTCATGTGGCTGGAGTGTGTCAGCAGTTCCTGCAAGAGGAAGGTATTGATGCTATTGACTGGCCCACCTGTTCCCCAGACTTGAATCCGATTGAGCACATCTGGAACATCATGTCTTGCTCCCCCCACCAACGCCACGTTGCACCATAGACTGTCCAGGAGTTGGCGGATGCTTTAGTCCAGGTCTGGGAGGACATCCCTCAGGAGACCATCCACCACCTCATCAGGAGAATGCCCAGGCATTGTAGGAAGGTCATACGGGCACGTGGAGGCCACACACGCTACTGAGCCTCATTTTGACTTGTTTTAAGGACATTACATCAAAGTTGGATCAGCCTGTAGTGTCGTTTTCCACTTTGATTTTGAGTGTGACTCCATATCCAGATCTCCATGCCTTGATACATTTGATTTCCATTGATAATTTTTGTGTGATTTTGTTGTCCGCACATTCAACTATGTAAAGACGAAAATATTTCATACAATTAGTTCATTCGTTCAGATCTAGGATGTGTTATCTTAGTGTTCCCTTTATTTTTTTGAGCAGTGTGTGTTAAGGCCATAGAAACCCATTGGCACCCAGCAATCATTATGCTAGGCTTCCAATGGGGTCACACAGCCCCATAGATCCCTTATATGCTGCATGGCATGTTACAGGTCAAACTGCTAGGATATGCTCCTGGACCCTCTTTTTCATTTATTATAAATGTCCTGCCTAATTCTGTTATTTTGTCTATTGCAATTATTTGACTGAACCAAAGAGAGTTAGATTGGCCACTTTAATTCCTCATAATGGCATTAAAAAGATGTCAAGAAGATGTATTTCGTTTGTTATTGTGAAAGTTTATATCCAGAAAATCTTGATTTTAGGTCTAATGTTACTAAAAATGCCTTTTATTGTAGCTGCACCTTCAGGTGACTTTTCAGAATAAGCTGTCATGTGTGTGTACATGAGGAATAGCCATTTCTATAATTATATCACTTGTATTCTATTTTCCATCAGTTTTCTTCTCTGCAGGCTTCATCTCTACTTTTTTAGTTGTCTCTGAGCATCTGAACTGAGCCTAGCATCTATAAAGTTTCACATACACTGCACACAAAATCTCTATAACAAAACCTCAAGATATAACACTCCGAGCTATAACACTTACTAGAGCTTTCAGCTGTGCCAATGTAATGTAATGTAATGTTTTCCTCTCCTTTTTTTTGATAACTTCTCTGTGGTCTCATGTAACCCCATTTTTTCTTGTTGTCCCCTCCACAGCTGTATATCATCGATCCATTTTTTTAAATACAGGATTACCTTAAATAAGTATTAAGTAATATTGAGTAATAGCACACATTGAGCGTTTTTATTTTTTTGATTCCTTCTAGTATAAGGTTGTTGTTACGTGACACCTCGTTTTATGTGAGATATTTTTATGAGATATATATCCATGTAGTAAAATATTTTATTTATTATTTATTATTACTATTTTACATTTTTGACCCACATATAATTTGTTTAATTTATTACACATTTTACGTTTTTTTCTATATATATATTTTTGTCATTTGTTACATCCTGACCACATGTAGATAAGGGGTTGTGATGACATATTTTTCATGATCCACGTCTCTACACACATTATGCGTTTCTTTCCCCCTTTTTTTCTCCTCCCTATTTTTATTTATCATTACTAATTTTTCCTTGGTTTTGTTTTACTAATAATAATTTTTATCAAGTGTCCATACGCATTTTATGATTACATATGTGTATATTTATATATTTGATGTGAAAATCCACTTTGTCAGGCAGGGGTTAATACCTGCGTGTATATAAACCCCTCCCTGAGAAGTGTTTGCCATGCCTGATGAAACCGCGCAAGCGCGGTGAAACGCGTCGCATTGGATTAAATCCGTTCGTTACACACCTGGCCCCATTGTCTCCTCCTTGGTCAGTGCCGGAATTCCTATCCTCCTTGAAGTTTGCCAGACCCTCTTCATAGACATTTATAGATAGCTGTAACCTAACATTTCCATGAGAAGACCTGTCTTGTTTGTGCAGACTGAATGATGAGTTTAGGAGGATGGGAAGTAGGATAGGTAGATAATAGAAAAACTAGATATTTTTCTCTTTTTCTTTCTGATAAAATAAATTACAAAGTGTCTTATATCTGTTTAAATAACAGGGCTCCATTTCTCTGATACAAAACTCCAAATGCCCTTTGACCTAGAGGCAAATGACAAAATTCATCCCTGGAGGTTACTGCATCCTGAGTTTAATATAAGATATATAGACAATATTTATATATATATAATATATATATAGATAATATAAATATATAGAGGGAGATTTATCAAGGGATTTAAGCAGCTTTTTTTGTTTACAAAAGTCACACGTGCGCCTAAGCAATTTTTTGCGCGACTTTTGTGGGTAAGCAAAAAAGAAATAATCTGTCCTACCTAAGCAATTTTCAGTTTTTTCTTTGCAATGGTCCAGGATTTATGATTGCGAAAGTTGCACGTATGCAAATAAAAGTCTCAAGTGTAAGCAAGGTCAGATCTGGCTTACAAACTTGCCTATGACAGCATTTTTCAAAAAGTTGTACGAAAAGTCGCAGGTGAGACTTTTTATGCAACTTTTTTTTAACTTCCATTCTCCCGCCCATGCTACACTACTACAACTTACTGTAACTTACTGTAAGGACATGCTGGGGGGGGGGGGGGGAGTGTGTTGCACGGGGGGGTGGGGGGGGGAGTGTGTTAGATGGGCGGGCAGATGACAAGCTTGTCAACCGCCCACGCCGCATGACTACCACTCCCAGCATGTCCTTACTGTAAGGGCATGCTGGTAGTTGTGGTCATGCAGTGCGTTGCGGGCGGGAAATGTGCGGGTGGGTTACAATAAATGTACTAACCTATTTTCCTTGTTTTTTTTTCTTCTCATTTCCTGTGGACTACGACGATGGCCAGTGTTTTTTTTAATGTTAATAAAATGGTTAACGAGGGCTTGGGGCGGGGGGTAGGGGTGTTTGTTTGGAATAAAAGTTTTTTTTAAAGTGAGTTGTTTTTAATTCACTTTACAGGCTTAGTAGTAGAAGCTGTCTTATAGACGGTATCCATTACTTAGCCAGGGCTTAGCGTTAGCACAAAAAACAGCTAGCGCTAACCCCGATAATTACCCCAGTACCCACAGCCACAGGGGTGTCGGAAAGAGCCGGTTTAACAGGCCCGGAGCATCAAATTGGTGCTCCTTGGCCTAGGCAGTAACAAGCTGGCTTTATTTAGGCTGGGGAGGGCTAGTAACAATGGTCCTAACCCACTCTGGTAGCGTCAGGCTGTTGCTGCTTGGTTGGTATTTGGCTGAAAATGAAAATATGGGGAACCCTATGCGTTTTTTTCCCCATAAATAATTAAGTAATAAAAGAAAAATGCATAGGGTTCCCCGTATTTTGATTCTCAGCACAATGCCAACCAAATAGCAACAGCCTGACGTTACCAGGGTGGGCGAGGACCATTGTTGCTGGCCCTCCTCAGCCTAAATAATGTCAGCCTGTTACTGCCTAGGCCCATGAGCACCATTTTTGATGGCTCTTCACGACACCCCTGTGGTGGTGGGTACCGGGGTAATAATCAGGGGTTGACGCTAGTTGTTTTTGGGGCTAACGCTAAGCCCCGCTTAGTAGTGAATTCTGTCTATAAGACGGCTTCCACTACTAAGCCTGTAAAGTAAATAAAAAAATAAAAAAACACATTTAAAAAACTTTTATTCCAAAAAACGCTCCCCCACAAGCCCTCATTACAAAATTTTGTTAATATTAAACAAAAACAAAAAAAAAATTACTGATCATCATAGTCCTCCAAATCTGAAGGAGCCCACAGGATAGACGGATCTAAAATGAAAAGAAAAAAAATTGGTCAGTACATTTTGGTGGAAAAATAGTGGTAAAAAAATGTAATAAACACATAAATATTTTTTTTGCTTATGTGTGCTAAGAAAATGGTATTCCAAAGTGATTTCATTGGTGAGCCAAATTTATCAACCCCCTGTGATAGTATGATAAATATGTAATACATGAGAAAACCCAAAGGAAAAAAAAAAATTGTTAGCTCCTAAGATAGTGCCTCTAAGTAGGGGCTGCAGTCAGGTGTAATTTTATATTTTATTTCATGCCTATGCAAGGGATTTGGGGATCTGTACTAAATAGAGACAGAGGCATTTTAATGAAATGTTCTAAAATTCACAGCACAGAATTGTTGACAGTATTGATTAAAATACCAAGTATGTTTAAAGGGGTACTCCATTGCTAGACAAAAGATAGGGGACAAGATGTCTGATCGCAGGGATCTGGTCGCTGCGACCCCCGCGATCACTGTGCAGACATCCGGCGTTCTGAACATTATGTTCAGAACATTGGGTTTGCAAAGCCGTGGTCATGACATCATGCCTCACCCCCTTGTGATGTCACACCATGCCCCCTCCATTCATGTCTACTGGATGGGATGGCTGTCATGCCCCCCCCCCATAGACATAAATGGAGGGGCCATGGTATGCGCCCCCTCCCATAGACATGAATGGAGGGGGCATGGCGTGACGTCACGACCGCGGCATTCTGAACCCAGTGTTCTGAACATAATGTTCAGAACGCCGGGTGTCTGCACAGAGATCGCGGGGGTCCCAGCGGCCGGACCCCTGCAATAAGACATCTTATCCTCTATACTTTGGATAGGGGATAAGATGTCTAGCAATGGAGTACCCCTTTAAGGATGGATATACATTCTAACCCCTTAAGGACACAGCCTATGTTGCCCAATGAAAATTTTAGTGTTAGAGTGTTTTAGGTTTTTTCGCCTCGTTTTTTTATATTTCCATCCACAGAGCTATCTAATTAAATTTTTTTTGTGTGACCAATTGTACTTTATAATGACATCTTTCATTTTACCATAATATGTACGTAAAAAAAATAGTACAATATTATTTTTGGGGGGGCATTGGAAAAAATCCTACATTTTGCAACATTTGTTTTTTTTAATTTTTATGCAGTGCACTTTATAGTAAAACTGACGTGTTTTCTTTATTCTGGGGGTCAATACTAATAAAATTATACCCCTGTTTACATAGCTTTTTTATTGTAATACTTTTTAAAAAAGGCAAACTTTTTTGATAGAGTAAACATGCTAAAAAATTGCCCTTTTACGACCTCTATAACTTTTTCATTCTTTTGTATACAGGGCTGTTTGAGGGCCCATTTTTTTACTCCATTTAACTATAGTTTTTATTAACACCATTTGTGTTTAAATGGGACTTTCTGAGAACTTTTATTTATGTTTATTTCTGATATCTGATGTGACCAAAAATCTGCAATTTTGGCATTCAGGGTTTATTTTACATTTACTCCATTTACTTTTTTAAATGGGTAAAGGGGGTGGCTTACATTTTTTATTAGGGGGGGGGGATTCCTTTTTTATGCTTTAAAAAAAAAAAATTTAAATTATTTTATTTACATTTCTCCCCATAGGAGACTTTTATATGCAATCATTAGATTGTTAACACTGAATAATGCTATGCTATTGCATAAATTACTCGGCGATCTACTGATAGAGTCTGCCTGGGCAGATCACCCCCCGACCCACATGGGGCAGGTAAGGAAACCTCCAGCGAGCATTTAAACCACATATATGTTTTGGGGGTGCCGATTGCGCAGGGGGACAGTGATTGCGGCTCTAAAGTGTTGTGTACTTAACAGCTGTAATGACGATACCGGCAGAATCACTGATGTCCGTCATTGACTGTAAGTGCACATCTGCAGATAGCAGTCCTCACATACTGTCTATAAAACAAGGTCTTTATAGACAGAATACCACTCTTGGTGCATTAAGTACCATAACACCAGGATGTACAGTACATTTGTGTCCGAAGGGGTTAATGTATTTGGACTTCGTTCAAGGATTAAGTGATGGCCTTCATCTGGCAAGTTGGGATATGTAATGTCTACATTTTAATTTGCTGTGTAAGCTAACCTCATCTGTGGATATGACTATGGACAACATGAGTCCCTGTAAACCAGGACAGGGGAAGACAAGGGAAAGACAGTCAGAGAGGAACAGCTAAGCCTCGTAGTAGTAAAGTTCGGATGAGGAATTGTCAACTCCTCTAAGCCCTGGAGTACGCTGTGTTTACAGACAATAGAACAGAGAGGGAAAATAATAGCTGAAGACAAAGAGAAATAGATCAGGGCCGGGGCCAGCGGCTCAGACAACTATTCCCCACTCTGACATCAAGTTTCGACTGCAGAAGAGGTCAGCAAGTTGTAAAGTTTGGAGAGGCAGCTGAGCACAGGGATTCTGGAATGATCAGTGAATCAGAAAGATGCTGAGCCAATCCAGACCATAAAAAAAATAGAGGCAGCTTTCCCCATAATAGACAGAAACTTGCTCCCAGGACGCCCATTGCAGACTTGTGTAAAGTGCCTCATGTATCAGAGCAGCGCTGACAAACACAGCCTCGAGGTCACATGTGCATGATTAAAGAGTCAGAAAGGTTAAAGGAGAGTTGTTTAATATTTTTATTTGAACGCCGAATCTTTTGACTATGATTGTTTACTGGAATTCCTCCCAATCGGTGACACTGGTGGCAATAAAGGAAGTCATATATATCTGTTAGGAGTAAATATGAGCTGAACAGAATAAGGTTATTATCGTCATCGGAATGAACTTCAACCACGTTTAATCAGATAAGCACATCCAGATATTTATATTGTGTTGCTTATATTTAGCCAAACCATACTTCAAAGCATTGTACAGGGATTGTCATCACTCACATCGGTCTCTGTCCCCAATAGGGCACACTATTTATTTTCTATATCTTAGATACATAGATTTAAAGTCACTCTCATAGGAAGTCAGTTTGGGGCCGCGAGTAGCCGAAGCAGGGAAGTTAGACAATGTGCGCAACTCCCATTGACTTTAATGAGAGTTGCGCAAACAATGTAGAGCCACTAGCTATGCTGTTTACTTAGCTTCTGAAATTACGTGAACAGCGTCGCTTGCAGGGCTATGCCATTTCTTCTTTGTGGATGCAGTGTACTGGGAGGTGACTAGGGCCCCTCTGGCAGTGGACAGGTGGACTTAGAGCAGCAGCCATACTGGTCCAGGAGAGACTGAAGGGAAGAGTTTTTGTACATTTTCCGTTCCAATCCTTGCCCAATGACTATCTCTTAATAAGTGTTTCACAAGCGTGGTCCTCAAGACCCCCCAACAGGTCATGTTTTCAGGATTTCTTAAGTCTTTCACAGGGGATATAATTATGGTCAGTAAATCAGGCATCACCACAATCATATCATCTGTGAAAGACTAAGGAAAGTCTGAAAAAACCTGACCTGTTGGGGGGCCTTGAGGACCGCGCTTGAGAAACACTGTCTTAAATGATACCTATAATAAAAAATAAAATAAAAATAAGAATTTCTAAGAAGTCACTGGGGCATGTCAGAAGTTTTGATTGGTGAATATCTAGGTGCTAAGACTACTATTAATTACTAACATAAAATGGAAGAAGCCCTCAGCTGAACACCGCACATCTTTGTTTCTGATCAGAGACAGAGAAACAGAGGATGGTTTCTACACGTGTGGTTCCCACTAGACATGTGCACGATGGGAAAATTTCATTCTGTTTGTTTAGTTTCTTTTTGTGCATTTTTTTGTTCCATTTTTTGTTGTTGTCTGTTTTTCAACCTCATTCTTTTTTCTAAACGTCTCCTTATTCTGGAGCGAAATTATTGTTTTGGCGTGCGTAACTACTTTCTGTCGTTTACAAAGTTACAGTGGAAGAGATTTATCGTTGCTATGGGCAACTGTTCCCCGTTTTCGCTGCACAGGTTTTGATAACCCCCCCCCAACTTCTCTCTTAGTCACAAGATCTTCTTTGCCTCCTTCTAAAACATTAACACCCCCCTCTCTGTCTGCAGTCAACAGAAGCACAAAAGGGACAAGCTGATTGGCCAAAGAAGATCACATGACAATAATGCTGCCTATCCAATAAACTAATTAATTAAATTCTCATGCATTGCCATTGTGCTCATCAGAAATTTAGCAAAAATATTAAAATGTATTCGTTTTCATCATTTTAGTCTTCTAATTTTCAGATTACCTGGTTTGCCCAAACATATCTTTTTTTGTTTTTTGCAAACTTTCAGATGGATCCAAATATATGAAGGATAAAAAAAATTATGAAAAATCTATTTGTTATGAAACAAATTGCACATGTCTAGTTCCCACAATGAAGCAGAAAGAGATGTGTTGGTGTTGGGGTGCTTTGTTGGTGACACGGTTGGAGAGATATACAAATTAACCAGCTGGGCTACCACAGTACTCAGCAGCGAAATGCCATCCCATGTGGGTCACCCTTAGTTAGACTATCATTTGTTTTTAACAGGACAATGACCCCAAACACAACTTCAGGCTATATAAGGAGTATTTGACCAAGCAGGAGAGTCATGGAGTGCTACGTCAGAAGACATGGTCTCCACAATTACCTAACCGAAAGACAAATAATATGATTTGGGGTGAGTTGGACAGCAAAATAATAAAAAAGCAGCCTTAATCTCTCGGAAAACCCATTCCAGGTGACTACCTAATGAAACTGACTGAGAGAACACCAGCAGTGTGCCAAGCTGTCATCAAAGTAAAAGAAGGAAAATCTAAAATATAAAACATATTCTGGATTAACACTTTTGTTTACCTTTTAGTTCCATATGTGTTCTTTCATGTTTTCAAAATGAAAATGGAGAAATTAAAAAAAACTATGGAGCAAATAGGCATGTCTAAACTTTGACTGGTACTGTATACTAGAACATGTCTGCTTTGCGGTCTGTAAGTTTTTGGCCATTCTTAAAGGTACAGCTGACCACCCTCGGGGTACAATTCTTCATCTAGATGGTTTAAAAAAAATCCACCAATCAAATGTCAAAAAGGATTCGGAATGTCAAAGGAAATCAAACAGAATTAAGGAAAAACACAGGAAAATAATCTTAAGTAAAAAACGATTAAATTGGCTCCAATTTTTTAAGAAAAAAAATGAATTTTGGTGCTTCTGCTACACACCAGGTTCCTCAATAAACAATTTATAGCAATCTCACAACGCCATGTTTCATGGAGAAATGTTTATTATTCTATGATACAATTTGCAACAAAACTGGTACTTATGACTGCACCACATTGCTGATGACTTTTGCACATTTTTTTTTACTGATTTCTGTCAATTCCGACATAAGGTGTGTGACCTTAATAGATAAGAGGGCATCGTCTTGGTAAAAGGGGACATTGCCTATATGCTCCTACTGAAGGTTGGTGTAAACCTTAACCAGACAGTCTACAAATTCACCAGATTTATCAATCAGCCTGGGACACTTCGATAAATCTAAGGAGTTGTGTACAGAGTGATTTCTACATATATAGTGTTGATATGTAAAGCATGGCAGGACAGGACGTAGCAGGGCTACGTGAAGTGCTTCACTCCCTGGCTGTCAGGCAAATCCTAATCTTTCACTGCATTAGTCTATAGAGTGAATGAGTCGCATGGGGCGGACGGACTGACAGAGAAGAGCGCTGCCGTGCACTTCAGCCAGTTATTACTGATGGTCACAGTGGGTCTCAGGACATAGACATGGTGTGATCTAAACTTTGGACATGTGTGGACAATATGTGATTTTTTTTTTTATAAATATAAAAAACTTATAAAAGTAATATATACAAAAAAAAATACTTTACTAAACTGGCTGATTTTTGTTTATCCCACCTCCCCCAAAAAGGGACAAAAAGCTATCAAAAAGTTAAAGCGCAATTTTTTTGCCCCTCAGACTACTACAATGTTGTTACAGATGTCCATAATGTGAGTGTAATCATACCTTTATCGCTTCTCTTACTTCTTTATTGACTTATACAATACATTTATCCAGCGGTCATGCACAGTCGGATAGGCATGGCTTGGGGTTCGTAAAGCCCCGCCACCGCCACGCCTATCCTCTCCTGTGTAGTAAGATGCTGTGCATGCGCCCCTCCCTTCCTCTAGTACTGCACCTGCGCAGTGCTAGGCAGCGGGAGCGAGCGTTCTCATAGTGAGGGAGCGAGCGCTCGCTCTGTCAATGCAGGGCTGCGGCGCGCACATGTCAGGAGGGGCGAATGCGCTGTGGATGTGCTGTGGATGTGCTGTGTCTTACTACACAGTGATCCCAGCGCGGAGAGGATAGGTGTGGCGGCGGCGGGGCTTTGCGAATCCCAAGCCACACCTACCGACTGTGCCTGACCGCTGGATAAATGTATTTTATAAGTTATAAAAGGAGGAAGAGAAGCTATAAAGGTATGATTAGTCTGGGGGGCTAAAAAATCATGACAGTTGCGCTTTAAGTGTAAATGGTATAGATAAAGTAAAAACTTATCCTGAGGAAAAAAAAAACCTCATACAGCTCCATTGGTGGAAAAAAAAAAAAATCATGGTCACTGACAAAAAAAAAAAAAATGTTTATTTAAAAAAAAATTGCATCATTTAAAAGTAGTAACACATAAAACATCTACATTATGTCAGTATTATTATAATATTTCTGACCCACGGAAGCTCATGTGCAAATATACTGCGTTGTGCACATTGTAAAAAGGACACCTCTCTCCAAAAAAAAAAAAAAAAAAAACACACATAAAATCTGCTAAATTGATGCGCCCCCCCCCCCCCCCCAAAAAAAAAAAACATTTTTTATAAATACTTATTAATACATAATATGTTCCCTTAAAAAGTGGCACTGAAAAAAATAAAAAAAAAGAAAGAAAACACATCATCCTGAAGACCAAGACAAACTACAACCTTTAGGAGTTCAATCCTCAGCTGATACGTCCTGCCCGAGTCTACACAGCAAAGCTAAAAATTAAGCAGCAGAAACCAGGAAATGCCATCTCTTTGTGTGTGCTCTAGTGACCAGTGTAAAAAACAGGGATGTACTTGAAACATGATACACAATGATACATTCTCTTATGAATAACTAAATAAATACATAAATAAATAAACAAACAAACAAACAAATAAATTACCGTATTCGGCTCAGGATCGGATATCCCTACAATGTCTACAGAGTTGTTAATATATAATAGTGTTACGGCTTGCCGATTGAAGTCATGTGAGGCCGCCTGCTACCAAAATATGTTGTTTATCCCGATATGGCACAACTGTGTTCTTCTTGGAATAGTTTAAAACAATTTATCAAGAAGTTAATAAACAAAAATTGTCTATAGTTTAACTGTTTATCTCTAAAGGGACCTACAATGTGTCTCTTTGTTGTAGTTGGCCGTCGTCAGTATTATCTGGCAGGACTATACATATCTCTTTGTTGTTATGGTAAATATACTTGTTCACACTTACAACATCCGGCATGCAATCGTTTTTTGCCGAGCTCCATCTACTGAGATTATAATAAAACTGCATGACACAAGTAATCTTTCCCATCACTGCTTTGGTCTTCGCCCCGTATATAGCACGATAAAGACAGTCAGTCAGAAACCACTTCCCAGGGGATGGATGCAGTTCTTTATGCTGGATCTATTGCTGCCAAATGTTTTTAGAACTGCACGAAATACTTGGCCCAAATCCATTTCTAAAACATCTTTATTTCCTAATTCTTCCCAGTCAGATGTGTGACACTGAGGAATTATGGGCGTTAGTAAACACAGTCTTACTATTGGGTCCAGCTGTGTGTTGCAAATCAAAGTTTAGCTAGAATGGCTGAAGATTTACTTTCCAAGCATGTGAAAAAGTGAAGAAATTATCCGCAATATTTTCACTATATGAGGTCTTGCAGTGCTACAACTATATGGCAGTTATGTCACTAGACTTTAAAGGGGTACTCCGGTGGAAAATTATTTTTTTTTTAAATCACCTGTTGCCAAAAAGTTAAACATATTTGTAAATTACTTCTATTAAAAAATCTTAATCCTTCCAGTACTTATAAGCTGCTGTATCCTCCACAGGAAGTTGTATAGTTTTTTTTCTGCCGGACCACATTGCTCTCTGCTGACACTTCTGTCCGTGTCAGAAACTGTCCAGAGCAGGAGCAAATTCCCATAACAAACATCTACTGCTCTGGACAGTTCCTGACACAGACAGAGGTGTCAGCAGAGAGCACTGTGGTCAGACTGGAAAGAACTACTCAACTTCCTCTGTAGTATACAGCAGCTGATAAGTACTGGAAGGATAACATTTTTTAAATAGAAGTAATTTATAAATCTGTTTAACTTTTTGGCACCAGTTGATTAAAAAAAAAATTCCACTGGAGTACCCCTTTAAAGGAGCTCTCCACTGCCCACAAAATGTTCTGAACTCTGGGTGTGGGCTGCAGGGGTCGTGACGTTACCCCACGCCCCCTCCCATAGACTTGCATATAGGGGGCGTGCTGTGGCATCATGAGGGGTGTGGCCATGACGTCACAACCCCGCAGCCTGCTCCCAGCGTTCGGAACAAAGTATTTTGAACGCTGGTGCAGTGGAGTATCCCTTTAACACTGGGTGTCAGGAGTGACACCGGCTGTGATCTGTCCTTAACTGCAGGTACTACTGCTCCCAACAGGAGAATGGGCAGCCGGCTCATTCCGCTACTGCATTACGCCGCGCATAGGGACTTAGGGACTGAGCGCTTGCTGTGGCCGCCCGCATCTCATCACTGATGGGCACAGGAGAATGGGCACTGTTTATGCACCACCCGCATATAAGAAGAAAAAGGGGCCTATGTGCTGGGATCTGTGTGTCAATCACACAGCGGTCACAGCGCTGACATACAGGGGATATCCGACTGTAATAAAAATAAAAAGCATTTTTTTAACCAGATTAAAGCTGCTAGAAAGCAGCAAAAGGTATGCTTGAATTGTCATTTTAAAAACTTTGTCATCCTACGGCTAGTTTATGGGGGTTAAAATCCGTGACAGTTGCGCTCAAAGTAAAGATTGCCCGGGTGTCACTTCTGACACCCGCTGTGATCCTCCTGTATAATGTATAGATGAGGCCGGCCACTCTTCTATGGTCCCCTGCACTGATGTACATATACACCTATTCATACAGTATTTCCCACAGAGCGTTGTGATTGGCTGGAACAATCTCTAGTTATATTATTGGCAAGGTCTGATGACCCAGATGACATGTTTCAGGCAACAGAAACGTGGTCAGGCTGGGACGTGTGGCCATAATACGGCCTAGTAAGCAGGCCTACTGGATCCATGTGGGTCTGACATGGGAGAATTGAAATATTGCAATAATCTGTATTGGCTGAAGTTTTAGGTGACTTTCACACAGCTGTAGTTTGGTGTCTGTGTTTTACATCAGTATTTGTAGGCCAAAACTAGCATTGGAGCCTACATAGAGAAAAAGTGTAATGATAGATTTACACCTTTTCCATCTTGTAGACTCACTGCCCAGATTTGGCTGATAAATACTAATCCAAAATACTGACACTGACGTATAAAAATGGCTTTAAAGTTAACACTTTACAGGGATTGTCTAGCGTCAAAGTCTGAGCAGCTGAGTACCCCTTTAAGACCTAGTGGGAAATTGTAGTAGTTCTTCTTATGACTGATCACAGACCCCTCTCATTCTATATAGTGTCTATGTTACTCATATCAAAGCTGTGCATATCAAGGAGGCAGCCCATGTTGTAATGGGACCTCTATAGGGAAGGATTCTTCTCCTGGTTGGTCGTATCTGCTTTGATACTAGGAAAAAAACCTGTGAAGGAATTCTCTCTAGAAAGGAATTATGTTGTTAGTAGGTGAAGGAGTAGGGGAAAATTGGCCCCTAGGGGCATGATTGTGCTATACTACCAAAGACAGAAGAGTCTGCTATGTGGGAATATAAAAAGGACCTACTACTAGGTGAGGGCACAGATGGGGTGTAACTGCTATATGGGAACATGAAGGGTGGCTGTCTATTATATGGGGACACAGAAGAGGCCAAATATAGTGGGGCCCAAAGTGGCCACTATTGCTGTATGGGGCAATACAGGTGGGGGGTGCTAAAATGAGGGAGCCAAAAATTTTGCCTGGCAGATCCTGTAGAGATGAGTCATGGCCAGAAGAAATCTTGAAAATGGCCTGGGCCGGATAAAGAAGAAAAGGAAAATTGAATGACTCCGATCAGAGAAGACACCCCTTGTAACAGCACTGTAATCCTTTATACTATGTACTAACATGCACCAAAGCAGCATGTGTTGAGCCAACCAGGATGCCTGACATTGTTTTTATGTTGGACCTGAGAAAGGCGTATGTAAGTGCTGAAACGCGTTATCCATTTTGTTAACCTCTAAATAAACTGCAAAGTCCTGGGCAACTGTGGTTTCTAACGTTTTTGTGTGGAACTATACAGAAGAACTCATCAGGACCCTATTGTGCTTCTACATCCTGCTTACCTCTATATCCACACCGTAGGGTATGCGGACCAGGTCCCTTGAGCAGCACACTGTGCAAATCCCAGAGTTAAATGAGATCTCTGGCAAAAATTTAAGGGTATCTCCAACATAAGGTGATTTTAGTACGTACCTGGCAGACAGTAATGGACATGCTTAGGAGGATCTGCGCTTGTCTTGGGTCTAAATGGCTATGTTGTGAGATTACCATAACACTGAGGCTAGCTTTTTGTGAACTGGTATTTCCTGTTTGAGTTTTCTTCTTTGCCTACAAATCCCATAATTCCATTTTCTTCCCTCCCACACATCAGCCACCCCACCCATTGAAACATAAATGAGCTGCATCCATTAAAAAGACCTGTGGTTTTCAATCAGGGTGCCTACAGCTGTTGCATTAGTTGCAGATTGATCTCTCTCCCACCAAGCGATCCCTCCACCCATTGAAGCAGACAGGCTCCCTGTCATCAGCTGACTAGTGAGTCAGTTCTCGGCCACATTGCAGCCTTGGAAAAATCTGAGACAACAGTCATTTTGTATGCTGGTAAAAATAAATATTGGGGTGAAAATCACATACGAATTGTGAGAAAACCGTCACACACAGGTACAGACACTATATTATGAACTACACTAACTTTACAGCCCCGTAGCATAGTCAAACAAAAAAAAATCCTGGAATGCCCCTTTAACTTATCCCATATCCACAGGATAGGGGATAAGCAGCTGATCACGCTCAATTCATTTCTATGCGAGTGCCGAAAAGACCAGTAAAGCACTCGATCATTATCGGCACTCCTATAGAAATGAATGGAGCTTGTGCTCTCTACTTTCTACTAAGGCCGCAAACCGTGGCCGGAATACGTCATCTGTGCACGTCTATGATTTTGTGATTGTTAAATAAAGAAGCATAGCATCGAGGTTGCGCTGGACGTTGCTTTTATTGTGAAACCTATAGGGGCACTGTATGGGGAAATATTGATCTTTGCATAGTGGATTTTATTCAATAACAGTATAGTGGTAATAGTTATTATTCGGTGGTAATGGTAGTAGCCATGGTGTGGTTGTATTATGTGGCCCTTGTATGCTGGTTTATTGGTAATATTGTTCTTGGTATACTGGATTTGGTCAGTAAGTATGACCATATATATATATATATATATATATATATATATATATATATATATACAGCATCCATCTATAGAAACACATAGTCTTCCCTACCTACAGGAGAGAAAGAAAAGCAGCACCATGCTCAGCCCTACACATGCACTTGCTTGTCATCTACAATCCCATTATTAGTGTTTGATCATCCATATCCTGATCAACATACATAATCCTATAATAGCACACAGTAAACTGAAACAAGTTGCACCAGCAGCTACCTAACATTTATGATCGAGTCTGAATGAGAACAGTTCCGCCTCTTTGCCTTATGTGCCAAAATATCTAATAATGCCACCTATTATGTCTATATATATTTTATACATCTCCAGTCTTGTCTACACGTTATCCTACACAATGGGCAGCATATACATTTAATAAACCTTCCATGTAGATTATTTCATTATGTATCCAGAATAAAACAGCTTTTCATTCTGCAGTTTTTGAGAAGTAAAATTCTCATTAGTGATTTAATGAATAATAGCAGAGTACCTGGTGCTGCCCGGTCTTCCTACCTTAACCTTGTGGCAGAGGAAAAGCAACAATGACACTCTTATCCTTATAGCCTGTCCTCATATCCCAACCACATATCCCGTCTCATATCCCAACCCCATATCCCATCCTCAGATCCCGTCCTCATGTCCTGACCCCATATCCCATTCCCATATCCCAACCTCATATCCCGACCTCATATCCCATCCTCATATCCCGACCTCACATCCCGTTTCATATCCCGACCCCATATCCCGTCCTCAGATCCCGACCTCACATCCTGTCTTCATATGCCGACCCCATATCCCGTCCTCATATCTGGACCTCATATCCCCTCCTCAGATCTGATTCTCATATCCTGACCCCATAACCCGTCCTCAGATCCCATCCTCAGATGTTGTCCTCATATCCCGACCTCATATCTCGTCCTCATATCCCGACCTCATTTCCCGTTTTCATATCCAGATCTCATATCCCAACCTCATATCCCGTCCTCATATGCTGTCCTTATATCCAGTATTCGTAGCCCATCCTCATATCCCAACCTCATATGGGTGGCTTGTTGGTTTGTTGCATGTCTTGTAAGCCAAATTGACACAGTGAGTAGTGATAAAGAGATTGTGGTTGAAGGACCTATGATGTGGGTGTATTGGGTGAAATGGTGTTTTTAGCCAAAAACAAAAAAAGGGCCGAAAATAGATGGGGTGTGGCTTGCAAGCTGGACCAACACACTCACCCGAAGATGTTGAGCTTGTGAACTAAGGTACTGAAAGTCCGATATAGTAGCATGGGACTTTAGAGAAAGCCCTCCATCCTCCCAAATGGGGTGGGTAAGGATTGATTTAACTCTACTATATTTTCAGTATAATATAAGAAACACGTGTACCAAGTTTCATCAAAGTATCTCCAGCCATTTGGATGTGATGCTTGAACATACATACACACGCACGTTAATGGGGTACTCCGCTGCCCCAACGTTCGGAACATTTTGTTCCAAACACTTCGAGTGGGCGTTGGGGGTCGTGACATCACAGATACGCCCCTCATGACGTCACGCCTCCTCAATGCAATTCTATAGGAGGGCGCGTGATGGCACGAGGGTCGTGGCCGTGACGTTCTAAATGAACGTCGGGTGCTGCACAGGGATCGCGGGAAGCCCTCTCTTGACATCACTCCACGCTCCCTCCATTCATGTCTATGGAAGGGGGCGTGGCGGCTGCCATTCCCCCTCCCATAGACATGAATGGAAGAAGGGTTGCGTGACATCACAACCATGGCCCTGAACCCAGCATTCGAAATGAAAAGTTAAAAATGCCGGGTGGCTTGCAAGAGATTGCTGGGGTTCTCAGTGACCAGACCTCCGCGATCAGATATATTTTCCCTATTCTTTGGATAGGGGATAAGATGTCTAGGGGCAGAGTACCCCTTTAAGTTGATTGACTTCAATTGGAGCTGAGCTGCGATAACTGGACGCAGCCATTACAAAATGATCTGAGCCCAGGCTTCCAATTCTATTCATGGTATACATCTGGACAGTTGATCAGCAGGGATGTCAGGTGTTGGCCACTCACTGAATGAATATTGATGGCCTATCCTGAGGATAAAACCATGATCAAAAAACCCGCAAACTACACTGGAACCCTATGATAAAGGAGACTGCAGACATCCAAGATAGGATTCCTCTAGTATTCTTTATTGTCCTAATAACAACGCGTTTTGGTGAATGGTATCCCCTTCCTCAGGTCCCAGCATGGAGATTTCCAAGTTTAACAACAGCGCCGTACGCATCCTACGCTCCGGCCATCATCTATCTGCTACCCTTGGATCCTAGCGCATGCGCCGTAGGTTCGGCGGTGTGCGTCTTTTCCTTCTTTTAAATTTCACACTAATTGTTTGTATAATCATATATGTTTTATGCGGTAATGATTTTTAATGTTTGTAATTGTTACTATTTTACTGCTACTTGCCTTTGGCGCTGTAGGTCCGCCCACTGAGGCCACGCCCACTGGGCGGAACCACATCTGTTTGGCGCCAAATAGGTCTATTTAAAACGAACCTGTCTGTTGTACATGATGTTAAGCCTATTTGCCTGACGAAGGGGATCCCATGCCCCGAAACGCGTTGCACCCTGGCTAAATAAATACTTTATTTATCTCCACCTTATGACTGTCTTTGTGGATCGCGCCTTGGAACCGGGTTTTTCTTCTACTCATACAAGTTTAACAACATAGAAGTGTGTGTGTGTGGGGGGGGGGGGGGGGTTGCTTCCTCCATTAGTATGGCTGATCACAGTAACATCAATAAACAAGGCTTGGTGGAAAATGCACAATTGAATGTATTCCTGTGTCTGCTGTGTCACCACTTTAGGGGCTTCTTGCATTGTCCATGGGCTGGATATACAAAATCAGGATGCAGGTGTCGCTAGTTAGCTCTGTACGCTTTTTGGGTGATGAAGGCTCAGTTGGTTTAGACTGGCACATCGCTTCTTGGTATAAAAAATAAAAAAAAGATCTGACTTATTAATATTTACTTCCACATTCTTCAATGGAACTGAGTTGCAATACCTCACAGTATCTTAGGACAGGTGTGTCGGTGTTTTTGAAAGAAATCAGCTCTTTTTTGTTATTCCTGGAGAACCCTTTTAATGCCTTTATCACAGACTCATAAGAGCCCCAAGAAATAAAAGATTGGTCTATGCTAAATATAAAGGAGCCTGGCACACATGATGTCTATTTTAGAGGGGTTGGTCGGGGTGCCCACTCACAAATCCCCACCTAATTTTTGTCTGGTTTCAAAGGTTTTTTGTCAAAAGTATCCATGAAAACATTAGGGTAGAGGTGGCAAATAATATTTTTCTCTTTTTTTTGCATTATGCTAACTCAACTACACCAGAAAAACATGTTTTTCATTTTGGGTGGAGTAAACCTTTGATGCTGGATTCACCACAAATGAGTTATTGTCATTGATGACTATGGTGAATCTATGCCAGCCCACTACACCCTAAGATTTGGATGTGCTACGGCAAAACAACCTGGGGTCATATATGACAAGTACAGACCACAACAGCATTGATGTTGATCGAAACAACCATTTATCTTTTTGTTCATGTGAAACCATACGTAACACACTCAGAAGGCTTGCCATTGGTAACGCTATTTCTTCACCACTCTAGGATTATTTATGACCCAGATTGCTTTTACATGATTAAAATGTGCATGAGAACATGTCTGTCTCTATCTGCTGAGAGCATTAGAGGACATGGGCCCATTACCAACCACTAGAGTCTGGATGCACCCATGTCCTAATGGTCAGTCCGGCCCTTTGTATCTGTAATCTTCATAGAGACATAACAGATATAAGAGATGCAGTATGGTCTACTTACATTGGCCCATGATCTTCAACAAATAATGAATGCAGGATTAATCTTTTGCCCCATTTAAAGTTGTTTCCAAAGATATTTAAAAACATAGTTTTTATACATTAAAGTGTACCTGTCATTTCAGGTGACTTTTCAGGATAAGTTGCCCTGTTTGTGTTCATGAGGAGCAGCACTATTTATGGCATTATATAACTTGTATATGGTATTTTTTTAGCAGATGTCTGCCCTGCAGGCTTTATCTCTAATTTTCAGTTCTCACAGAGCTGGTGGGTGGAGCTCCCTCCTCCATAGACTTGTATTGCTTATTTTTGTCTAATGAGAGATATTACAGTATCTATATAAGTTTCTTATATTCACTTGTACTATAGATTTATGCAAGGTTTGTGCAAATGACAGTGCTTATTAAAGCCTTTAGAGTGGTTGCAAAATAATTTTTGTTCCCTCACTGCTGTTATTGAGCCCCTGAGAGTCTCCTCCATGGTGCACAGCTATTTCTCATTCTCTATATTTTAGGGGGGGGGGGGGCAATGGCCAGACTTGGGATGTTTGCCTACACTTCCAAGTGTATTAGACTGAACAAGCTGTCACTGTACTGATCACCACAGAACTCTATTATAGATAGCATGTGAAGGAAGTAGGGGTTACTGATGCACTGGATTTGCAAAGTGATATGTGAGGAGAAATGAAAGATAAAACAACATGGCAAGAAAGGGCTTACACTGAGCAATGAACTGCTGAGCTTAAGTGAGAGGAAAGCCTCTGGCGGAAGCAGACAGGCTCCCAGATTGCAGGTATTAAACTGAATTCCTCCTCCTTCTATCCTGCACATAGCAGTAGATAAGCACTTCCCACAATTCCTGTGTTCCATCTTGACGTGTCTGTTACAAGAGACAGAATTTCCCTAACAACAGGCAGAGGACAGCAGATTGCAGGAATGTGAGACACCTAGTGGCCAAGACTTTAAAGATGTTTTTTTTTTTCTGGGATAAGGCTTCATTTCTTGTTAATAAAGATAAATACAAAAATGTTAGAAATCACATAGGAAATAAACCTTAGAGAAATTGTTGAAAATCACAGTGCCCATGCCCCTGGTCAGTTCCCAAATAAACAAATAATCTGCTGACTAAATGCAAATTGTTTGAGGGACAGTGCATAACTTCCTTGGAAGAATTTAGAGCTTCCAATACAAGTTTGTTGATAAACCAGTAATGAGTTAAAAGGCTCAATACAAGATTACTATACCCCTCCTGCCAAATATCTGTCATTGCCTTGTTCTTTTAAACTTTTTGCTGCCGCCAAATAGCATTCACACAAAGTGTGGAAACATTTATTAGACAAACTAGAAAGTGCAAGGAAAACATGTACATGAAAATGAAAAAAACACCCATAGGCTTTAAGGGGTACTCCAGCCCTAAGACATCTTATCCCCTATCCAAAGGATAGGGAATAAGATGCCTGGTCGCAGGCGTCCCACTGCTGGGGACCCCCGCAATATTTCATGCAGCACCTCGAAAACATTGGGTCTGATGAATCACGATCACGGAGTATCATGATGCCACGCCCCCATGTGATGTCACACTCCGCCCCCTCAATGCAAGCCTATGGGAGGGGGCGTGACAGCCGCCATGCCCCCTCCCATAGGCTTGCATTGAGGGGGCGGAGCAGTGATGTCACGATACTCCGGCCCCGTGTTCGTGATTCATCAGACCCAGAGGCTGATGATAGCGGGGTGCTGCATGAAAGATTGCAGGGGTCCCCAGCGGCAGGATCCCCTCGATCAAGCATCTTATCCCCTATCCTTTGGACATCTTTAGGGCTTTAGGGAAACCTTATCCCATGCACATCCCATGTCATTTACTGAATCATGTAAAATTTCCTTTTATAAATGCAAAAATATACCGGCAGTCTATATAAAGTGTGTGGCAATAAAGGAGTTAAAGGAATACTATATGAAGGTGTTAGTCGGCAGTCTTCCAAGGCCTGACAGCCAACGCCTAACAGATCCTCCCAAGATTTTAAACCGTGTGCGCCCCCATTTCGATCCCCCCCCCCCCCCCCCCCCGGGCTTCTCCTTGGAAACATCTTGAACTAAGTAAAGAATCTGTGCAGAGTGTTACCTTCTGGTCTTTATTTTAACTTTCCAAGCAAAATACAAATTTCACCCCCATCCACCCCAAAACTTGTCCTCCTGTCTAGGCCGGAGCTCGAGCCAAGTGAATTCCCTGTTTTCCTTCACAACTCATCTCCCTCTCAGGATAAAACACCTATTTATGAGACAAAAGCTGCCTAGCAACGCGGAGGAAGGGAATCTCACATCCTGGCAAGGACTCCACCAGGATTACAGTGCACATATAAGCACAAGGTTACTGTATTGTACTACATGAAAGAGCAATACACGGTACTATTAGAAATGGCTGTGTGTAATCTGTGGCTGTGTGTAATCCTAGTGTGACCTACTGCCCTGTACCGCTATTGTGACCCACTTTAGAGTCAATTCAGCTTGTTGGGTATTACCATAAATATTTGCTTATTCTACAACTCTTCAAGGTATTTCTTATCAGCGTTCTTAAAGTAATGGGAGATTTATTAAAACCTGTGTAGAGAAAGGGTGGTGCAGGTGCCCATAGCAACCAATCAGATTGCTTCTTTCATTTTTCAGAGGCCTTTTTAATAATGAAAGAAGCAATGTGATTGGTTGCTATGGGCAACTTTCACGCAGCACCCCGTTACCATCAGCCCCCGGAGCATGTTCGCTCCGGTTCTGATGACTGGCGATCACGGGGAGGAGCATTGTGAAGTCACGGCTCCGCCCTTTTTGCTATCACGCTCCGCCCCCTCAATGCAAGCCTATGGGAGGGGGCGTGACAGCGGCGGGACCCCCGCGATCAGGCATCTTATCCCCTATTCTTTGGATAGGGGATAAGATGTCTTAGCGCTGGAGTACCCCTTTGAAGGGATTTTACCTCAATGATAACTTATTACCTATCCACAAGATCGGTGGTAAGTGTCTGATTGGTGGGGGTCCAACTCTTGGGACCACGACTGATCACAGTGATGGGTTACCGGCTGTATTCTAGCTATATTTCACAGCCCCACAGAGTTTGTAGGGAGCAGCAGTGCACATCCCCGACCTCTACTCCATTCAAAGAGGCACTCAGGACCCCCATTCTTGTGGCCCCATTCTTCTGATTGCAGGGGGCTCTCCCTACTGAGCGCTCCAGTCTCCAATTTCCAGACGTACTAGTCTCAGCAGCCTGCCAGTAGAAGTTTCCGAAACTCTGGATCAATTGCAGAAATGATGATAGAAGAAAGCGGCACTGACTTCTTAAAACTTCACTTTTATTGAGCCATTAAAATATTGCAGGTATGTTGCAGTACAAAAAAACAAAAAATATAATGAACTTAGAGAAACTCCCCTCTGTGACATGTTTCTGCCCTACCGGGCCTTGATCATAGATGGCATACGACATAGAAGTACTAGTCTTGGCAGCGACGCCCCCCTCAGCCAATCTCTGATACATTTGAATAACCCCTTTAAGACTGAACAACCCCTTGAAGCACTTTTAGGTTTAGCTGAGATACTTCTATCCATTCACACTGAATTTGCTTTGAAATAGTCACTTATAAATTAAGTTGCCCAAACCATATTCCCCAGAAATAACTATTCTGTTAAATCAGGACAGAACAACAGATAAAACACCAACTTGATTCTCAAATTGATTGTTCCTTGGAAAAGAAGAAGAGAATAGAGAGACAAAATATTCCCAGAAACATTGACAGAAAAATTTACTATAGGTACCGCCATGTAGGCAACCTGACCACTGCTAACAGTAAAAGAGGGTTAGACTGCTCCACCAGAGAACCATAGGATGCCCCAGTGGGTCCAGGCTCTAACACATTAATAGCCCATAGAGGTCGAGTAGAAGAAACTTCATTTTGAGCTGACTTTGGACTGGGGCTTATTTCTTATGGGATGATTTACAAATAACCTATGAGGATCTATTCACACATACAGTATCCTGCACAGATTTGGTGCGCAGGATTTGTAGCTGCAGATTTGAGGCTGTGTTTGGTCATTTAGTTTACATTAAAATCTGCAGCAGGAAATCCAGTGCATCAAATCCAGTGCATCAAATCTGTGCAGGATACTGTGTATGTGAATAGACCATTATAGGAGTAGTGCAGCGAAAAAATTACTTATCCCCTATCCAAAGGATAGGGGATAAGTTATAGCTCGCCGGGTCTGAGCGCTAGGACCCCCCCTACGATCTCCTGAACGGGGCCACAGCAGTCTGCCGGAAGCAGCCGTTCCCACCCCCACAGAAAGCCGTGGCCGACACACCCCTCCATGTATCTCTATGGGATACATGGAGGGGGCTTGTCAGCTGGCGCTCCGTGTAGGGGTAGGGGCACGCATCCATCCCTCAGACTGCAGGAACCCCGTTCAGGAGATCGCAGGGGGTCCTAGCGCTCAGACCCCGGCGATCTATAACTTATCCCCTATCCTTTGGATAAAAGCCAAGCTATTTTTCACTAGATTTCACTCCTTTAAGGTCCCATTAGACAAAAGTGGCCAAACAGTAGGACCCGCTGATCATCTAATCGTGTATATGTAGGCCTCAAGAATCTCCTCTGATAGATGACATCAGAAAAAAAGAAGGCCCATGCATATTGCATTTTAACACCCAGTAGTGTCTGTCCGCTCCTCATTGACAACACATGCATAGGTGGCCAATCCAAGTGTGCATGTGGGAATCAGGACAAATAGCTGTCAGATGAATAAGCATTAGTCCAACAGCTATTGAAGGTCCTGTATTGATGGTCCGGGGTAGCCTGCACCCATCACCTTCCTGACTGCAGCCGCTGACTACTATCCAGAGGTAAATTATCACTCATACAAAAATGTCTTGTAGCTACAGTATGTTGTCTTGAATATATTTTTTTTCTGATTTTGTGTGTGTGGTGGTGGTGGTGGTGGTGGTGGGGGGGGGGGGGGGGGGGTCTGTGTAATTTGTCAGTAATCTGTCTACCAAGGTACCAAAATACATTGTCACAGTCCTGCTGAGGTATCTGATCAATAAGAAGTTTATATGGAGAGTACATAACTTGTGAGACCTTATCACGTGCATAATAATTCACCAACAACGAATACCATTTCTAGCAATATACTACTCAACTGCAGCTGTTTTGTATTTGGATCAGATGTGCACTATACTGTGTCCAAAGATAGTGTATAGCATTTCTTTTATTCTTTGTGACAACTACTCTCCAAAAATGTGAGAATAACTGAGGGTTTTCCCAACCCCACCCTTGTGGTTAGTGAGACATTCCTTGTCCTAATGTCTATATATATATAAGTCGATGATAACACCATCCAAAATATGTCTATGTCTATTACTGTTGCCCACTGTTCAATTGTTCCCTGACAAGGAATCCATGAGACCATAGAATTAAGTTAGTGAAAATGTGCAAAAGTAAACTATATCCAACAGCAAGAGGGAAACTATGATAGCATTAGCAGGCATTGCATCTGCCATGGGGCCCAGCAAACTATGGGTCCATCTTATACCAGGGGGCCTTTATATAGTATACATGCTGATCAAAGAGCAAGGCAAGAAAAAGCTGCAATGAATGATAAACAGGTTAGAAAAATCTACTAAATTATACCAATTAGAGATGAACAAACTTACAGTAAATTCGATTCGTCACAAACTTCTCGGCTCGGCAGTTGATGACTTTTCCTGCGTAAATTAATTCAGCCTTCAGGTGCTCCGGTGGGCTGGAAAAGGTGGATACATTCCTTGGAAAGAGTCTCCTAGGACTGTATCCACCTTTTCCAGCCCACCGGAGCACCGGAAAGCTGAACTAATTTATGCAGGAAAAGTCATCAACTGCCGAGCCGAGAAGTTCGTGACGAATCGAATTTACTGTAAGTTCGCTCATCTCTAATACCAATGTACATGCAGCATAAAGGTACAGTATGTACACGTTTGCAGTAATTTTTATTGCTCAAATGAATCTAATCTAAAGTCACTTTGCAAATGGATTCAAATCTTCCGACTTGTATTTCTACAAGGTCTATGCAGACATAATATGTGTATTCAAGGTAGACTACAAACAAACCCTGTGCTTAGCCTTATACTGGAGTCATACCTCACGTTCTTTGATCTTATCAGGTTTACACAAAGAAGAGCTAAGAACTGTGAAAAAGGCAAATACAAGGTACAGTGATCCCTCAACTTACAATGGCCTCAACATACAATGGTCTTTTCTGGACCATTGTAACTTGAAACCAGACTCAACATACAATGCTATGGACAGTCAAGATCTGTGAAACGCGTCACAACTGGAGGAACTGACGAATCAGAATGGGCATTTTACTGGTAAATCACCTCTATTACTGAAGTGCATGCACTGACTGGTGTCTGGTAGCGCCCCCTACAGTACAGGGAGGAACTACAAGTTCTATACTACTCCTTACCTGTGCCAGGGTTAGCTGCTCCTTTGGACACCAAGTAAGGGCAGCTCAATTTGGGACACTGTTTGTACTGTATAGGAACCTGAAGAAGCTCCTGTCCTCTCCTCTACATAAACCATTGTTTCCCAACCAGGGTGCCTCCAGCTGTTGCAAAACTACAACTCCCAGCATGCCCGGACAGCCGTTGGCTGTCCGGGCATGCTGGAAGTTGTAGTTTTGCAACAGCTGGAGGCACCCTGGTTGGAAAAAACTGACATAGACAATGATTTACAGCTTCCAGGAGATCATTCTTACTTTTATATGTAAGGATTTGCTTTAGCTATATTAATTATCTACTTATTTTTCTTTAATCCTCACTTTTTCCTATTTTTGGATGACATTTTGGGGCTTCAGAACCAATTACCAGGTTTCCATTGAGTTATGGTCTCAACATACAATGGTTTCAACATACAATGGTCGTCCTGGAACCAATTAATATTGTAACTTGAGGGACCACTGTACTAGAAATATAAGGACAGACTTGGTTCAAAGTCACAGAGATAATGCTATAATCCGCACAGAACTGCCCAAGCCAGTGATTTCTAAAGGGAGGCCGACCAATCAGGAACACCATTCTAAACATTCTAAAGGTGGCAGAAAAGTTTAGGATACCCTCTCATAAACTCCTGTAGACAATTCAAGCCTGCCAGACAAGATTAGCTGATTTGGGACTTTGTATCAACTGAGAGAAAGCTGCATAGCAACTGAACAACATAAACAAATAGCTATTCCTGCTATTCATAACAAACTACAGTACCTCATTTAAATTAAATTATATGTATTTAATTTTATTCACAAACCTGTAGAAATAACTAATATTTTTTAGGTTGTAGCTATTTATTTTAAGTACATTTTTTCTTTTTCTAGAGGTGGCCATTTTGGAGACATACATGTGGTCCCTGTATTGCCCATATAGACTGATTTATGCCATCTGCACTTAAGTTAATGGTCAGAAAAGTTACACATTCTCCAAAAAGACTCAGTGTACTATGCCTTTTCAAGGGAGGTAACACAAAGGAGCTGTCTGCAATATGTTGTTCTCCTGCCCTATCTAGCCTCCAGCGTTATAATAGGGCTGTCATCTGAATGTATCATCCACCTTCTAATAATAATGAGATGACTCTGCTAATTCTGTCCCATTCTACGAAGCGAAGCTGACAAGACAACTACAGAAAACAGTAAGCTTAAAGGGAACCAATCATCAGATTTTACCCTATATAACGCTTGGTAAAGCGTTATATAGGGTAAAATCTTTATTTTCACCATTCCCGGGGGACGCTCCTGCCTGCGGGGATGGTGAAGATATGAAGTTATAAACTAGTCACCGCCGCCGCCGTAAGTAGTCACCTGGACGGGGAGCTCTTCTCACCTACTCCTGTTCTTCGGCCGGCAGCGACGCCCCCTCTGCTTGATTGACGGGCCGCGTCATCACTCTGCTCCGTCTGGTCAGTGAGCGGAACAATGACGCGGCCCATCAATCAAGCGGAGGGGGCGTCACTCCCGGCCGAAGAACAGGAGTAGGTGAGAAGAGCTCCCCATCCAGGTGACTACTTACGGCGGCGGCGGTGACTAGTTTATAACTTCATATCTTCACCATCCCTGGGGGCAGGAGCATCCCCCGGGAATGGTGAAAATAAAGATTTTACCCTATATAACGCTTTACCAAATGTTATATAGGGTAAAATCTGATGATTGGTTCCCTTTAAGTATCAGCCTATTGTGTGTTCTCCAGTAGCCAGTGTGAAAATTAAATATGTCAAGTGCTTGTTCTACAATTTATATAGATATATAGACAGTAACAAAAATATAAATAAAAAATCCTTAAAGGGGTATTCCAGGATTTTTTTTTATTTGACTATGCTACGGGGGCTGTAAAGTTAGTGTAGTTCATAATATAGTGTATGTACCTGTGCGTGATGGTTGTTTCACAATTCTGTGATTATTGCCCCAATATTTAATTTTAACAGCATACAAAATCACGTCTCGGAATTTCCCAGGTTGCAGTGCGTCGAGACCTGACATCACTAGTCAGGTGATCAGAGGGAGCCTATCCTGATTCAATTTGTAGGCCCCCTGGTTAGAAAACACTGTGTTTCAATGGGTGGGGTGGCTGATGTGTGGGTGGAAAGAAAGTGATCTCAAACTTTCAAGCATGGAACTGTGGGATGTGTAGTTTAGAGAACAAAATCCAACAGGAAATGCCCAGTTCTGGCAGAAAAGTACTAAAATCACCTTATGCTGTATAACCCCTTTAATAATAAAAACCTGATTTAAATAATATGTATTATTTTCTTGATACATTCCCTTAAAGGCCAGTTCCCTATATACAAAACTATGTTTACAAAGATCCCATCAGAGATTATTATATATTTACAAGGAATGTTAAACAACATATATGACTAATAAGAATCCCGCCCTTACATCTCAGACAGAACATGTTTTGCTTAGGTAAAGCGCAGGTCATTTGTAATATCCTTCTAATGCCATGTAACCTTACACATGTAAACAGCTCTTATAGTAATACTACATACAGTAATTATTGTAATTACATATAGATTCCAATTATCTTCTGACATAAGGAAGAACAAGCCACTCCTGACACCAGAGATTATAAGATGAGAACAATCTATAAATCATATAGTAGGAGGAGTGTACTGTTTTGGTGTACTAGTAGTTCATTTTATAGTATTTTATAGTGTTATAGTACTTTCAGGTAACTCTGTTATTTTCATACAATACTAAATGTATCGGATTATGTTAATATGAAAAATAGTTTATCCATATCAAGTAAAGGCTCTCTTGATAATCTCAGAAAATCAATGTTAAAAAAAAAACTAGTATTGATCTCTGTTGGGGTCTATGATTGCATATGCTTAGCAATTTTTATTTTTAATAATTTTTTTTTTTTTAGAGCTCAGAGTAAGTGCTCTCTACCCAATTGCAAACATATTAAACATACAAAAAAAAATGCACAAGGTAAGGCCAGAAGATTCCTCCAAGGGTCCAGGACAAAAGCTCAGGGAAGGCCCAACTTGCTCCTTTCTTCCACTCCAGTGTCCAACAAGGACTCCCCAAAATTACTGATTGTCTCCCATAAAAGGGAAGCTGGGATTGCAGGGAGGTAAGGAACTTAAAGGGGTACCCTACTGGCCAGCGTTCTGAACATTTAGTTCCGAATGCTGTGTGCGTGATGCAGGGGTCAGCCACCCCACCTCGTGACGTGACGCCACACCAACTCAATGCAAGTTTATCGGAGGGGGTCCCCTCCCATAGACTTGCATTGAGGGGGCGTGGTCTGATGGCACAATGGGGCGTAGCCGACCCCCGCAGCGTGCACACAGTGTTCGGAACTTAATGTTCAGAATGCTGGCCAGTAGGGTAACCCATTAATGGCCATACATACCTCCTCTAGGCCTCCAGTAAGGACATCCCAAAAGGACACTGCACTTGTGACAAACACACAGTGAACAAAAAAGAAAAATGCAACAATTGTGCACCATGTTATGACCGCCTAGACATCTATTAACAATCCTCATAATATCCAGAAGCCTGGCCGGATAATTAGTGGTGTGTGCTCAGAAGGGTGAACGTGAAGTACATGCAAAGTGTCATTCCCAGTGAGTTCCGGCACCTCTGGGCAATTCTACACTCCAAGCTCTCTCCCTACGTGCACCAAATGGTCATTTCCAGAGGGTCAGAGCTACTTTGTGGTAGCCATAAGGCCAACCCCTATTACCTGAAGCTTCTACTCTGTGTGTAGATACATTCCATCACAGTGGCCCTGTGCCAACCACTGATAAAACAGATACAACATTTGATTTTAGCCAAATGGCAGAGAAGCAATGAAATCTATGAATGTATATGATGGGAGCTTCCTCAGAGCAAACTGCAAACAGAAATGCAGAGTCAAAATGGTCATGAAGCATTATTATCATTAATGGGTAATGTCTCTTCTTAAGAAGAGGGCCATAAAAATGAATGGAGACTTATAGGCCATTTAGGCTCCGATGGGGAATTCTGGGAGAAGGATATGCAAAGCAGCTCTCTGATGCCAGCTTCTGTTGCAGTGCAGTTCTTCCAGCTAAATCTAGAGGTTGGTACGTGTCTCAGCACTGAGACCCTACCCAAACAAAACTTTTTTTTACAGAAAAAGCTACACAAAGCTCTCTGATGACACCTTTTGGAGGTAGCTTTTAGAGATGAGTGAATTGAATTGGACAAATCTGAATTCGTTACGAATTTCCTGAAGAATTTGTTGCAGAACGAATCAACAAATCGCTTAATTAAACTCCATTTAGTGCGGTCCAGGCCAGGGGATCTACTATGGGGGCTACACGTGTGAGGACATGGGGCAAGGAACTCTGGGAAGGCGGGTAGGCGGGATGACCCTGAATCACATGCGGCATGCAGCCTATCAGCAGCCAGCCACCCCTGTAATGTCACAGCCCTATATATTCAGCAGCCACAGCCATTTCTATCATAAGTGTAATATATAAGCACTCAAATATATACGCTTTTAAATTTTTTCTTGTTAAACTCATAGGAGATAGTTATTGTTAAAGGCCAAAATTACCTACACACCTGCTTTTAATGTCTAATTTAGGTGTAACCGTACTGGGGCATATTTTCCTATCATAAGTGTAATATATACGCACTCAGCGCTTTTACATTTTTTCCTGTTAAACTCATAGGGGCCAGTTATTGTAAAAAGGCCAGAAATACCTATTATTTCACTAAACCAGCACAGCTTTCTACACCCCTATTGAGGCTCTTTGTAGCCTGGAAATAGCCGGTTTTAATAGCGATTCGCCACAAATAAATTTGTATCAAACCAAATTTTTGGGGAAAATTCAGCGAATCAACCGAATCGAATTTTTCAAAAAAATTTGCTCTAGTAACTTTCTCTCTCATTAAAAAGCCTTAGAGTGAAATCTGTTTCTTTTTTTATTGAAAATACATTTATTTTCAATCATCATAAAAAATCGATCATCATAAACAAACTACTGCAATGCAACACAGGCTAGGAAGCAGCACACAACTAATTCAAACCAAATAGGTTCACGAGACACCAGGTCTCCTTCATAGCGACAACTGTGTGGTCCTTGGGAACAAAGTCTCTCAGTTAATATTCAAGGGCATAAAACAGGGATCTGCCAAAAGAGGAGCAAATTTGTTTCCTCAGCCAATGGGCAGCACAACTGTTTCAGGGTTCTTGCCGCTCATCAGTACAGAATAAAGTGCAGCCTTCCTGCAGAGAGGCCTATTATTGTGAGACCAAGGCAGTATTGTTTCTCCTTGAGGAGAGTACATAAAGAAACATGGACACTTATGGGCCATTCATGTTCTATTGGGAATTCTGGAAAGAAAGATATTCAAAGCAGTCATATTCTAAGGCTTCTTAATGGAGATAAACACTGACTTAGAGGAAAGCTACCTCCAAAAGGTAACATCAGAGAGTCTACTTTGGCTATCCTTCTTTCTAAAATTTCCAGTGGAACATTAATGGCACTCTCCTCAAGGTGAAACCCCTACCAATCTCTATATATAGCTGGGAGGAGCGCTTGGCTGCACTCTTATTTGTGACTGAAAGATACACAGACTGAAAGCTGCAAAGAGCTTCACTGAAACATACACAGACTGAAAGCTGCTGTTCCCACCCTTCAATAAAAAATTCAGAGCTTTAAAAAGCTGTGTATTTGACCTTTCTTCTTGCTCACATGTGGAGAGAGTGGGCATTTCCCAGCAGGCATGACATCACTGAAGCCTGCTGGTGGACCACCTCCGCCCTCATATGGTTGCAGTGCTGTGATGAATAGAAGACCTCAAGCTCTGTGCAGCAGCTTTCAGTCTGTGTATCTTTCAGTGAAGCTCTTTGCAGCTTTCAGTCTGTGTATATTTCAGTCTGTGCAGCTTTTAGTCTGTGCAGCTGTCAGTGAGGCTCTTTGCAGCTGTCAGTTAAGTTCAGTGCAGAGAAACACTTCCTGAGTTTGGTCTCCTGCCATTACAAGCAGGAGACTAAAATCTGAGATTTTGACCAGACTGAATGTGTTCTGGCCAAGAAGGGAGACTAACATAAAAATTTTTTTTTTTAATGGAAGCCAATTACAAAAGTTATTTATTTTGCATAAGGAATCAAATATTAAAAATCATGTTTAATGACAATGCCCATTTAAGGTTGAGGGTGGGTTTAATTTAATCTTTGCCAAAGTGCATCTTTCACACTGCCATTGCGCCCATTGAGAACAGCCATCAAACTTGACGGGGCAACAGCAGGTCCTGATGTACCCCATTATAGTCAATGGGGTCCATAGGGCACTGCTGCTTTTCAGCATGAGTAGCAGGAGAAAAAGACGGCACAAGCGCGTGACAACGGTAGTGTGAAAGGGGCCTAAGATATAAGTCCAGCGCTGGTCTCCTGCCCATTCTGCAATGATGAGTTGCAGCTCAGGCAACTGAGGAAACTGTACGACACTTAACATGTTCTGTGCACGATTCACGTTCATCTGAAAAGTAAGCTGTGTCTCTCCGCACCGATCTTTGCAGAACAGCAAGAGACCAATGCTGGATCAGCTTTCCATTCTGGCTCATTGTGGAAGGGGATCTCCTATTCCAGATCCCCTCTATAATATCCATAAACCCTAGCAGGGCATATGAAGAAGGGTTGCATATGGCAACTTTTTTATTGTGACCCAAAGAAATAATACATAGGAAATGGGCATATTTGGCCATAACATTCTTCTCTGAAGTTTTGTACTCTGTTTTCTATAAATCTGTCCTCAACTTTTTTTTCATCTAAAAACATAGACATAAAAAGTGTCTCCTACCTTAATCTTTCATCTCTAACGTGAGCTGGGGGCATGTAACATTGGGTTATAACACTTTTGTTGCGTCACTTAGAGTTGCGACATATACATCTATGTGAAATCTGATTTTATTGTATTGGTGCCTTGACAAAAGCTTGTGTCATCCTGTATTAATATTGGAAATTATATATAATTGTTGGATTGCTGAAGCAGCTAGGTGTTACTGCTGAATGATGGGGACACTCTGGAGCAATCATAGATCATAGTACACATGCACATTTTGAAATCCTGAATTTTTTTTCTTAGTTTTTTTTTTTTATGACATTCTCAGAATATTTTTCTTTCAGCCTTAGTTTACTTTTACTTCTCTTTATCTCTTTAGATTTTAAAACAGATCTTAAAACAGAACAAAAATCTGAATGTATTTACTAACTTCTATTAATTATTCCTTTGGCCAACAACAAAGGAACTACTCCTTATTCTTGGACAGTGAACGGAGACATGCAAATATTTCCCTCTTCATCCTAGAGGTGAACTGTGTGCCCCAGAACCGCACCCACCAAATTTAAGTGGCATTGTGGAGGATTTAAGCATAGAATCCCTATCAAATCCTGAACATGTGAACATAGCCTTAAGGTCCATACTTTTGCTCTCTACATTTGATGATTCATGAGCAATACTTATTCATAGGCTTTTCGATATAAGACACGGTAAAATATTTCTTCTATTTCTTCTGTGTCTTATATCGAATTTTATTTTTGTAATTATATTAATAGCATAGAATACAGCAAAGAGAGAGGAATAGTGGCACTCACCAGTATATCGTGTTGTAATAAACTTCTTTTGTTGTTCAAGGGGTATAAAAAACATACAAGTACAGGGGAGTTCGGATGCCGGGGATGCCTTTTGGCATCTCCGGCATCCGAACTCCCCTGCACTTTTATGTTTTTCATACCACTTGAACAATAAGGGAAGCTTATTGCAACACGATATCCTGGTGAGTGCCACTCTTCATCCCTCTTTGCTGTATTCTATGCATGTTCCTTGTGCCCGTCTATAGAGTTGAGCCGATCCAGTACTATTGTGAACACTCTTAGTCCTTCTCAACTTATACTATGGTTTGCTGTGCCAAAAATTTTTCTCTGGCTGACATATTAATAGCATTGCCAAAATGTGAAATGGCATGGACAATATATAGAAAAATGTGACTTTAGGATGCAAATGCGCATGTGCAAAGTAAAAACCGTATAAGGTTTCATGTATGGAACCATTTACATGTGCGTTTTCCATTGACGTCCATGTTAAAAAAACGTATGCGGTTGCAGTACGGTTTTTAAACCGGAGACAAAATTGTGGTCAACCACGGTTTTGACTCCGGTTTAAAAACCGTACTGCAACCACAAATGTTTTTTTTTAACATGGATGTCAATGGGAAACGCACATGTATACGGTTCCATATGGGAAATCGTATATGGTTTTTACTTTGCACATGTGCATTTGTATCCTAAAGTCTCCGCCCAACACCCCTCCCATTAAAAATGGACAAAATTTTCAAAAAAATAATTTTTTTTTAAAAATAAAAACGGACGGAACTGCACTTTTCAAAACAGTATAAGGTTTAAAAATGCACACGGTTTACTTTTTCCCATACTGTTCCATCCATTTTTTTTTTTTTGCCATATGGTTTTCTTTAGAAAAACTGATTGAAAACAGTATGGCAAAAAACCTGATGTGAACTAAAAACAAATCTTCCTCTACATCAGTGTTTCCCAACCAGGGTGCCTCCAGCTGTTGCAGAACTACAACTCTCAGCATGCCCGGCATGCTGGGAGTTATAGTTTTGCAACAGCTAGAGGCACCTTGGTTGGGAAGCACTAATCTTTACCAACAATATGTTCGTAAAATAAATATATGAGGAGAACCTCTAAAAGGGTTTTTTGCAAGGTGAGAAGGATTAGAGGGGTTAAAAAAGAAGAAAAAAAACATACTCACCCTTCCAGTCACTCCTAATCCAGCACCCCCATTCCTCGGTTCTGGTGGAAATGCCCCAGTGATGTCACTTTAGAAAGGACAAATGCACCCAATCTCTGGCCTCACTGGTCATATACAACAGGTGCACATGTCACCGAGGCTGCTGATTGGATGTAGTGATCACATGTACAGTGATAGTGAAATCGCCAGGGTACTTCTGCTGGTGTATCGGAAGCAGTGGCGGTGCAGGAAAAGGAGTGACCAAAGGTGTGAGTACTTATTTAAGTTATTTATTTATTTTATATATTTTTAATGTTTATATACTTATTTTTTATGTATTTCTGTAAAGCCTGTAAAGGCCCTGTAAGTGTCATGTTTATTTCACTTATTTTTCCCTTAAACCTTTCTTTATTATCCTGTTCAGATAGTTGCAGATAAACTACAAAAAATAAATAAATAAATGCACAAATTATATAATATAAAGTTACTTTACATTACCCACATATTTTTCTGATTCTGGTATATTTAATATTCACATGTCTGTCGTAGCCCTTGGGGGGGGGGGGGGGGGGGGTGTATGGTAGTGGTGGTATGGTATTGGTATATGAGGGGTTAATGTTAACCCTATAGTTCGTGACGCCAGGCTGAGGGCTGGTATGCTGAATCAATGTTCCGGCCAGTAACGATAGGTGCATGAAATGACTGAAGGTCCACAAGAAGATTAAACTTGAACTTGAACAACTTTACTTAAGTGCTTTCAGTATCCAAGGCACAGTAACAGTCTCATATAAACAGTCTTTAGCTTGCTTAATGACTGACAGGTGTTGCGGACCTTGATATTTAAACAGTCTCTGAATTTAGGGTAGATATTTGCAGATCCGTCCGGATTTAGGGGAATTATTAGGTCGGGTGATGCTGCAGAGTGTCTGGGAATTGATACACTCTATATTTAGAATTGTTCAGCCGTTGCCGCAAGGCTCGGGCCTGACTCACTGCGATAGTTGCTGCGCAGATCCTTCTCTCATGACAGCCCACGAGGTAAGAGAGAGAAACATGGCCGCCGCTACCTTATCTGGGCAGGGGGCGGGGCAAATCCGATTGGTCCGAACATCTGCCATTCACCATTACAAAGAGTAATGGGATTGCTTACGTCACAGGGCCTCCAAAGGTCCTTAAGCTTAATACCATAGAGTTCACCTAGTCACATGACCCGCAGGTCCTGCAACGCTATGGTACAGGTAATTAACCATTTATTTACAGCTATATCATTATATTTCCATTAACCTTATATAGACCACTGGTCTATTAGTAGAAATAGAGGCGACAAGGGGTAAACTACATTACAGGGATCCCTACGTCCTAGGGACTCTGGCTATGGGGACCCACACATACATAGGTACCGCATAGGATGTGGTACCGGGACACCACATGTCTATCTAATGAATGTCCCCGAAACTAGTGACTAGTATTGATAATGCCCTAATAAAGAAACTAAAAATTCCCTTGTGACCCACATCTTTGGGACCACATGGATTTCATTAAAACCAAGATTATTTTCCCATGTAATGTCTTAAAAAAAATATATTGTAGGAAAAAGGAAAAAATTTAAAACACAAGGGAGTTATATACATGACTGATGCACAAGTCCTGACATTAATTCCTAATGACTTGCCTCCATTGTCCTGAATTTAATGGGGCTTCAAAAATAATTTGTTATGTTTTTCTTTTTCTTTACTTTATGTTTATTATAAAAATTTTCTATAAAAAATAAAATTGTAAAAAAAAATGTAACACAATCTACAATTGTCTTCTTATTTTATAGTTGTTCTCCATCAAAATATCATTTTACAAAACTCTTAGCATCGACTAGAATAAAGTTGAAAGAGGTTGTTCAGCAGGGAAAAAATATTTGAAAACGGGGCAGATTGGCTAAAAAATAGATTGCTACTCACCGATCAATCTGCACTGCTGATCTGCCACTCATTGGGTCTGCGCTGATCTCCTCTTCCTGGATTTATGACACAGAAAATGGTTGAAAATGGCCCTCAGCCAACGCTGGTTACAGTGGTGAGTCTGATGACCTTGGCATTGGCATTACAAAATTCCTGCTATTGTTTCCTGCAGGTTATAGCTTCAGACCCTATGGGGCATCACTCATAATACATTTCATATCACTCACAAAAAAAGATCTCTACTGCTGTCCACTCATACAGCATGCTCTCGGCTAAACTGGCTGTATCAAAAACACATGGCATGAGCATCATGGGAATAGAGAAGTTAACTTCTCTGGTTAGAGGTGGAAATTAAGTTTTTGAATAATTATTTAAATTTTTAAATTTTTTCCAAAATAGTATGAACATGAGACATGCCTTATAGATAATATTGTAGCTTTAAAATAGAGTAGTAAGCTATATGGTAGCTTTTGATGTTGTCTGCATGTTGTTTCTATACAAAAGTACAGAATGTACCGTATACTGTTTCTATATATAAAAATAATAAACACTGTCCCAATATACTGTATATGTGTATTGTGTACTTTAAGATGCTCCATCATTTGGATGGATTCAAGATATGTGTTTGATATTGTGCCATATTTGAATAGGCTAAGTGCTTTAGGCTGTATATTATGCCCTATATCTATGTTCTAGACATCTTTTTTTTTTTACAATGTATCCCAGAATGTAATGTGTTTCTAGAAACTTACTGTCACCTAGCAGAGAATAGTGAAGCCCTAACTCCCCCCACAGCCACTGTCCCTACCTATTGTCATTCTGCCCTAAGTGACGGATCGATAACCACGATGACAAACCCTCCCCACTAAGGGCTAGGGCAGCATTGTCAAAATAATAAAATACAAAAACAGTAGGAGTCAGGAAACAGCTGGAGGCACACAAACTAACAGAGATACACTAAGACACACAGTCTTAATGTCATCAATGTCAGTCTAGCCGAGGTCGGTACCACGAAATAGCAGAGTATAGGAACAATAAGCAGGAGAGTAGTCAAAAAGCTGAGCCAAAGATCAAAACCTGAAGTCAGAAACACCATGGAGGAAATTTAGGGTTTTTTTTTTTTTTGCTTACAAAAGTCGCATAAAAAGTCGCACGTGCACCTAAGCAAATTTTTGTGTGACCTTTGTGGGTAAGCAAAAAATACCAATCAGCCCTACCAAAGCAATTTTCAGTTTTCACTTTGTAGTGGTCGGGAATTTATCAAGTGCAAAAGTCACACATAAGCAAAACAAACCCCTTTAAAAAGTCGCAAGTGTAAGCCAGGTCAGACCTGGCTAACAAAACTTGCTTTTCATAGCATTTTTAAAAAGTCGCATGAAAAGTTCATGCTGCGACTTTTGTGCTACTTTTTGTGCAGCTCTGTTCCCCGCCTGCATCTACCTCCTGCCTGCTTGTAGTTGCAACTATAACTCCCAGAATGTTCTCACTGTAAGGACATGCTGGGAGTTGTAGTCCTCCAAAAGCTAACGGGCAGGTGGCAGATGCAGGCAGCTGGCCAGGGAGCAGAGCTGGCTCACACACAGAAATATGAAAGTATGGCAATGTAATTTCATATTTCCCGCCCGGAGTCTTGATCAGGGCCCTGGGCGGGAAATATGAAATTACATTGCTGTACTTTCATATTTCTGTGAGACGGCCGGCTCTGCTCCCTGGCTAGCCGCCTGCATCTGCCACCTGCCAGCTAGCTGTTGCAACTAGAAACTCCCAGCATGTCCTTACTGTGAGTACATGCTGGGAGTTTTAGTTGCAAAAGCTAGTGGGCAGGTGGGAGATGCGGGCGGGTGGCCGAAGAGACATTTTAACAGCAGGGTGCCTTCAGCTGTTGCTAAACTACAACTCCCATCACAGGAGTTGTAGTTTAGGAACAGCGAAATTCCAGCTGTTGCTTAACTAGAGGCTCGCTGTTGTTAAATTCAAACTCCCATCATTCCTAGACATTCAAAGGCTGTCTGGAAATGATGGGGGGGGGGGGGGGGTGTAGTTTAGCTACAGCTGGAGGCTCCCTGTTTGGGAAACCCTTCTTTATGGGCGTTCTCCCCAGGGGAAACAAAATAGAAAGAAAGAGATGTGCTCCTAGTGGAATATTATTATGGTGGGGTAGCGTGTGCAGGGTTAATTGCACCTTACCGTATGTAAATGTGCTAAGGGCACAATACCATGTAATGCCTGTAGACTCGCTTGAAGTCTGTAGATTCAGATGGGTGGCTGCCCCGGTGTCCTTCACCGTGACCTTCAGGGAATGGTGCGGTAAGGTAGAAAGTAAAAAATTATAAAAAAGCTGGACATATTCCGTATGGCGCCTGCCTCCAAACAGAGGTATGCCAAGGTATTTTCTGTAAAATTTGCGTTTATTAGAATAAAAGGTGCACCTTTTATTCTAATAAATGCCAATTTTACTGAAAATACCTTAGCATACCTCTGTTTGGGGGCAGGCGCCATGCGGAATACGTCCAGCTTTTTTATTATTTTTTACTTTCTCCCCAGGGGAGAGCGCCATAAATGTACTAACCATTTTTTTTTTTTTTTTTTTCTTTTCATTTCAGATTCATGTATGCAGAGGACTACTTCAGATTTGGTGGACTACGATGATTTCCGGCATTTTTTGTTTTGTTTATTGTTAATAAAATGGATAACGAGGGCTTGTGGGGGAGTGTTTTTTGGATTAAAAGATTTTAAAACGTGTTGAGTGTTTTTGTTTTTTAATTCACTTTACAGGCTTAGTAGTGGAAGCCCCAATTACAGCTTGTGCTAACCCCCAATTATTAACCCGGTACACACCGCAACAGGGGTGCCAGGAAGAGCCGGTACTAACAGGCCCGGAGCATCAAAAATGGCGCTCCTGGACATAGACGGTAACAGGTTGGCGTTATTTAGGCTGTGGAGGGCCTGTAACAATTGTCCTCGCCCATCCTGGTAACTTCAGGCTGTTGCTGCTTGGTTGGTATCTGGGTGAGAAGGAAGATACGGGGAGCCTTATGCGTTTTTTTCCCCCATAAATAATAAAAAAAATATGTGTGTGGTTCCCCCTAGTTTTATTCTCAGCTAAATACCACCCAAACAGCCTGACGTTACCAGGATGGGTGAGGACCATTGTTACCGACCCTCACCAGCCTAAATAACACTAGCCTGTTACCGCCTAGGCCCAGGAGCGCCATTTTTGACACTCCGGGCCTGTTGGTATCGGCTCTTCTCTTCCCGGTACCCTTCTGGTGGTGGGTACCAGAGAAATATTTGGGGGTTAGCGCTAGCTGTTTTGGGGGCAAGCGCTAAGCCCCGGCTTAGACTTCTTTCACACTATACTGTTGCTCTATTACAAAAGGACGTTAATGGCTTTTTTTTTTTCTACTTTGGCTTCCATTAACGTCCGTTATTGTAACAGAGCAAAATGGGAGTTATAACAGGCAAAGAGGATCCCATTCACCCATTCATTTATTGGTTTTTGCTTATGTGAGCCAAATGTATCAACCCCCTGTGATAGCATGATAAATATGTCACACAGACCAAAACAAAACCAAAGCAAAAAAAAAAAACATGACTACAGAACTCGCTTACCAAAGCAACAATGATAAATGTCCGTCCCTCTATAAGATTGCTGGTTACTAAGCAAAGTCTTTCACTAGCAAGAACTAGAAGCACACTGCAGGTTTAAATAGCCAGCTACACAGGTGTGATCTCAGCATGGTCTAGGAAAATGTGGGAAAGAAAGTCTGGCATATCCAATAATAATACCCGTCTTTATTGAGGATCCATCAAAGTGTGAATTCCGGATACAGACAAGTGCATTAAAAACATCTATGCATCTTGGTTATCCAAGAGTACGTATTATGTCTCAATCACCATGCCTTTCGGGGATGTGTCTCCTCTTTTTCAAGTGGAAGACAGAGTACTTCTGTCTTTTACTTTTATCTGCTTCTGTAGAACTTCATCCTAGGAGGGTCACAGTGCCGCATCTGGCTTAAAGGGGTACTCTGGCGCTTAGACATCTTATCCCCTATCCAAAGGATAGGGGATAAGATGCCTGGTCACGGGGGTCCTGCCGCTGGGGACCCCTGTGATCTTACACGCAGCACCCCAGTTAAAATTACAGCTGTCACGCCCCCTCCCATAGGCTTGCATTGAGGGGCGGGGCGTGATGTCACACAGGGGCGGAGGCATGATGTCACACACCGCCGGCCCTGTGGTCGCCGGTAATCAGACCCAGAGCGAACATGCCCGGGGACTGATTTTAACTGGGGTGCTGCGTGCAAGATCACGGGGGTCCCCAGCGGCGGGACCCCCGCGATCTGGCATCTTATCCCCTATCCTTTGGATAGGGATAAGATGTCTAAGCGCGGAGTACCCCTTTAATTTTTATCCTTGTTGGAAAATGTTTCTTGACACCTGTCTACGAATGGGGTAATTGTGGAATTAAACCCGTTGAGACTGCGGCTCCCTCACCAGAACATTGATCTGATTCTGACTCTTATGATGCATATAGGTGTTGTGTCCTCACACAACCCCATAAGTTGAGCTGTCACTAGGCACTTATATGTTCTCTCACAAAGCACTACACAGCACTTCATATCCATTTACCCCTGTTACACGTCTGGTCTGTTGCACTCATGAGGCGAAACATCGATATTAGCACTTATTGGATACTTGTTAGCAGTTTACCTGTTTGTTATCGCAATGGATAAATAAAGGAAGAACTTTGCTTTATTCACTTGGATGCTGGATGTCTCCTTAAAGTTAACCTGCCGTGGCCAGTCCTTACACATTGTGGGTTAATATGCAGAGAATGGTGAGCTGAGCTAAGATTTTCCTGTCTGCTTGAGGCCTCTACTTTTATCTAGCAGGTTCTTTGCTAAACTGGCTGTATCAACAACTCATGACCAAAAAATGAAACATCACAGTTCTACCCAGTTCTAGTAGCAGAAACACTGAGAGCATGCTTCCATATTTATGACCTTCTCTCGTACACACTTTTTGTCACGCCCCCTCCCATAGACTTGCATTGAGGGGGCATGACCCTGACATCACGAGCCTCCACCCCGCATCACCAGTCATCCGGCGTGGAGTGAAGTTCGCTCCATGCACCGGATGTCTAGGGTGCCACAGTCGAGGTAGCTGGACAAGGGATATGATGTCTTGGGGCAGAGTACCCCTTTAAAAGACATTAAAAAAAGGCAGCAGATAGCTAGCACCCTTATTATATCTGCTTTATGGTACGTTCACACGTACGCAGATTTGATGCGCAGGATTTGATGCACAGGATTATCTGCTGCAGATTTCAATGTAAACTAAATGACTGATCACAGCTTCTAATCTGCAGTTACAAATCCTGCAGGATCCTGTATGTGTGAACGTACCCTTAAAGGGGTATTCCAGGATTTTTTTTTATTTGACTATGCTACAGGGGCTGTAAAGTTAGTGTAGTTCATAATGTCATGTCTGTACCTGTGTGGGATGTTTTCTCACAATTCTTCTGTGATTTTCACCCCAATATTTATTTTTAACAGCATACAAAATGACTGTTGTCTCAGATTTTTCTCAGGTTGCACTGCGGCCGAGACCTGACTCACTAGTCAGCTGATGACGGGGAGCCTGTCTGCTCCAATGGGTGGAGGGATCAATCTGCAACTAATGCAACAGCTGTAGGCACCCTGATTGAAAACCACAGGTCTTTTGAATGGATGCAGCTCATTTATGTTTCAATGGGTGGGGTGGCTGATGTGTGGGAGGGAGGAAAATGGAATTATGAGATTTGTAGGCAAAAAAGAAAACTCAAAAAGGAAATACCAGTTCACAAAAAGCTAGCCACAGTGTTATGGTAATCTCACAACATAACTATTTAGCCCCAAGACAAGCGCAGATCCTTCCTTAGCATGTCCATTACTGTCTGCCAGGTACGTACTAAAATCACCTTATGGTGGATAACCCCTTTAAACATGATTGCTGATTCATATGCTATAAAGATGACAAAATATTGTGATGGACATATTTATCACTGTTCATCTTGTTAATCTGCTACCATGGAGCCTACAGATCTGTTCTGTCAGTTTTTTGGCAGATGATCCTTTGGCTGCCGTTCTAACATTGGGTGGCATTAATGCTGTAGAACCAACGTGTTAGATTTCCTTATAAGAACTGCTTCCCAGCATCACATAAATTGGGTTCTCAATGGCTCTGTGCTTAGAGCTGTGTGGGGAGTATAGAGAGATACATGACCAATCCTGCAGACAGTCGGGTAATTGGATAATAACATATACTTACCAGGAATCGGGCTCGTCTCCTGCTCATAAAAGACAAATCATCAAAAGAGTGTGGTTGGTATAAATCATAGGGAAATAGCTTTAGAGCACACATTTGGCAGAACCATGAAAACACAAGTGTGTCACGTTCACGCCCCATGGAGGGAGGACCTCATAGCCAAATTATTTACCCCCCCACACACACACACAAACAAAAAAACATATAAACCATAATATCTTCAGCCAAAAGAATGTAACATATTGTTTTTTATTGAGATTAAAAACAGCAAGCCGGTATTTGATGTGGAGTCATCATTTCTATAAAGCAACTCTTAGGGTTTCCTGGAATAGACCAAATCTCATCTTGTTTTAATCTACATAATCTGGATTTCAAATAAAAAAAAGCCCATTTTCCAAAGGCATATATCTAAAACAATCATGTACTCCTCACTTTCTGGATACACTAGGCGCTACATCAATGAAACTGCAATGAAAAGTCTTCAGGCCCTAGCTGACATTCCACCATGGACCTCCAACGCTTTCACTGTCAAATATGTGAGATGAAGGCTCCAGCCAGGGGCGCCAATAAAGATCTGAACAGGGTTTGTTAGAATAGGTTGATTCCCTAGTGGACTACATGCAGGAGAAAAGTGTTCTTCCATATACACTTATAGCAATAGTGGTGGTGGGCAGTGGTCCATCTACAGATGAATTCACATTACATTTGCAGCCTATGACTGCCGTATCCGGGGAGCCCCCGTATCCCAGCCGGACTGGCACCGAAACCCATTCACTTCAATGAGCCACTGTCTGACTCCGGTCAGCTCATTTTTGTCCTGTACCCGGTTTTGTGACTGGTTTTAGGACACAAAACCCGGTAACAGGGCAAAGATGAGCCGACCAGAGTTACTATCTGACTCCGGTCGGCTCATTAAAGTGAATGAGTAGCTGCGCAGGTCCAGTCGTATGCTGCAAACGTAGTGTGAATACAGCCTTAACTGGGTTAAAACACACAACACACACAACACACACAAATGAAATAAGTGAACCCAATAACAGATATACCTCTAAAACCGGTATCAAAATGTGAAAGTATTCTTGTTACCAATCGGTTTCTAACATGGAGTCATTTTCCTTTAAAAGAAGACAAACGCAGACCAACTGGTTACATAGATGGCACGATGGCAATATTTTGAAATACAACATTAGAGGGAATCTGTCAGCTGTATCTGCTGCTATTATCGACACACAGCATTGCATGGCTGATAGGGTATAAAAGCAAACTGTATCTCACCTAGAGAAGATGGTGGTTGCTGCCAAACCTAAAAAATCATGTTTTTATTTGTCAACCATATGTCAAGGAGGCGGGGCCAAGATGCTTATGTGCCACAATCTGGCACACCTCCTCCCTTGTCTTTGTCTTCCAGCCCCTCTTTGACTGATGTACAAGGTTCTATATGTCAACCAAGGAGGGGATGGGAGGTGAGGTTGTGCAAGGAGGTGTTCCAGGCTTTGGCACTTGAGCAGATGGCTCTTCCTCTTTGACACTTGGAAGAGAAGGAAAAGGGCCATTATAAAAGTTTTACAACCACCATCAGCTCCAGGAAAGGAATAGTTTTATTTTATACTCTTACTGCTATCCAATGGTGTCTGCAGGTCTATAGCAGTATAAAGCGCTGACAGATTCCTTTTTAACAGGAGTATAATGATGTATAACAGTATATATACTGTTTCATGTCCCTGTTCTGTTCCCAGTAGTCACATACATACTTCACATACATCCATACCAGTTTCACACTTTCTGATATCTATCTGGTGGCTGTCTTAGGGTCTCTCTTAGGGACCATACTCTGGTCTATTACATACTATTGGTCAAAACAACCTTCTCCAAACTGACTCCCACTGAGACACTGTCCAGTAGGCTATATATTACAACAGAACCACTTGCCATGTCTTTATCCTGAACCCCCAACACTACTGCTAGGATGGTAAATTCAGTAGAACCTCATTTTACTACCTCATTCTTGACTGACCTAACTAAGCCACACTACAGTCCTCACTTAGTAGGCCACTCCCCAAGCCTTACTTTCTAGCTTACACTCTAGGCTTCAGGCCACACCACAGGCCCATAAGGTAGGATCTAGGATCTAGCACTTCCCTTGTGTTTGAGCACTCGATCACTTGCCCACTACTGGCTTTTACTACCTGGTGACTTTATCTCCAAAGCCCCAGCAGACTCTCCAGAGCTAACCACTCCCAGGCTGACACTACTCTCAGCCTATCCCACCTCTGCAGTGGCCCTCTCAACATCGTAAGCCAAACTCTTCCAAGGCCAGACTTCTAGCACCAGTTTACTAACTGTAACCCTGTTAGCCAACCATCTTCTCTACGACTTGTTCCTCAGGCCCTGTTTGGTAAATCAGCCACTTTCAGAGACTTGAATGTGCCCTGTTGCATAGATCTCCACATGCCCACTTTATCTCTATCAGCCTCAAGACCACCAGCGCTTCCAGAGTGTAAGTCATGCCCAGTATCCTGTCCACCATCGCTTCCACAGCCTTCAGCCTCACAGACCCTCATGAAGAAGGACAGACTTATTTTCAAGGTGAACAGGCCCCATTCTTAGCGCCCTATTAGATGTCCCGAGTCCCTTGCTTATGAGCATTCTCTTGGTCAACCTCAAAGTCCATCTACAGTATAGTATATTTTTAAAGGATGTATATACAGACCATGAACTGTTAAGGATTGCATAAGATAAAAGCCCATACATATTTAGCTTCCCTAAAGTAAACCATTAAATGTAGACTGTGGTTAGTATATTAAGGTGTTTTGTGTACTGTACACCAGTGATATAGACGATGCACAACATCATGTTTGCCTATGTTGTGCAGAACACAGTATCTAGCTGAGGCTACAGTCATTTCTCATATTTTGTGCAGGTGTGTGCACTACAAATGGATTATCAATCTGGGCTAGATGCATAGACTGATAAAATAATTGTGTCATGGGAGGTTTATAAATCAGCTCTGTCACTTTCAAGTGTCCCTGTCATTTAAAAAAAAATTGACATGTTACAGAGACACATCAAATGTTTTGATCAGTCGGGGTCTCAGTGCTGACACCACAACCGATCAGGAAAGCGAGCCAGGAGAAGTGCTCGGCAGCGCAGTTAAAGGCTTATTCCGTGATTTTCTTTATTTGACTATGCTACAGGGGCTGTACAGTTAGTGTAGTTCATAATATAGTTTCTGTACCTGTGTTTCATGGTGGTCTCGCAATTGTTCTGGGATTTTTGCCTTAATGTTTATTTTTAACAACATACAAAATGACTGTCGTCTCAGGTTTTCCCAAGTTACAGTGCAGCCCGAGACATTACATCACAAGTCAGGTGTTCAGAGGGAGCCTGTCTTTGCTTCAATGGGTGGAGTGACTGCTGGGTGGGAGAAAGATCATTCTGTAAGAATTGTAGTTTTGCAACAGCTGGAGGTGCCCTGGTCAGAAAACAAGGGTCTGGTGTAGGGATCACAGGTGTGTTTGCATGGGTGATGTGTGGGAGGGAGAAAACTGACCTCACACTTTAAAACAAGGAATCATGGGATTTGTAGTTTGAGGAGATGAACTCCAACAGGAAATAGGCAGTTTACAAAAATATAGCCACAGTATTATGGTAATCTCAGAACATAGCCATTTAGCCCCAAGACAAGCGCGGATCCTTCCTAAGCATGTCCATTACTGTCTGTACGTACTAAAATCACCTTATAGTGGAGAACCCCTTTAACTCCCTGGCTTGTAGCGATCTTTTGTCTTTCTGCTCCATTATAAGTCTATAGAACAATGAAACTGTAAGCCAAGAAGTAAACTCTTCAGTTCTCCCAACCGGTGGGGGCCAGGCACTGAGACCCAGACAGATCAAAACTCTCTGTGATATGTCCAAAGATTTTTAAAGTGACAGTGCAAATGAAATTGCTACAATATATGGGAATTGTTATTTATGTGACTGCCTAAGGTTCCTTTTTTGCATTTACTTCACGTCTTTAGAGCAGTGCTTCCCAACCATTGTGTCTCCAACTGTTGCAAAACTACAACTCCCAGCATGCCCGGACAGCCTTTGCCTTTGGCTGTCCGGGCATGCTGGGAGTTGTAGTTTTGCAACAGCTGGAGGCACACTGGTTGGGAAACACTTCTTTAACTTCCATTATGTAACCAACAGTGTTTCCCAGTGTTACTTATAAAAGCTGCCTCTGAAATAAAGTGATTTTTTTTATAGATATGGTCCTAACTCCATCTCTTTAGCTTATTCTAGATAAACGAGTTTGCACCTAGTTGATATTGACTCTCTACAGTAGGTAGTGAAAAGAAATGTCCACACCTAACTCAATTGCACCATCTACAGGAAAAAATAACTAACGCAAGATAAAATTGGTGGCAAAAAAGCAGGACGAGAATTGACGAATTGATGATAATTTATCTTTAATTGTACTATTTATATTAAGAATGGTCGGTGGCCATTTTGCACATGAGTCTTCTAGTGTAAAAGCTAATAGGTGATAGACATATCATGTTGTGTCATCTTCTCACAATGGAGATATCCTCTATAACAGTGATGTCTGATCTGCCGTGGCTTCTCTCAGCTGTCAGGGCATGCTGAGAGTTGTAGTTGCACAACAGCTCCCGAGCCTGTAGGCATTAAAGGGGTACTCCGGTGAAAACCTTTTTTCTTTTTAATCAACTGGTGCCAGAAAGTTAAACAGATTTGTAAATTACTTCTATTAAAAAATCTTAATCCTTCCTGTACTTATTAGCTGCTGAATACTACAGAGGAAATTATTTTCTTTTTGGAATTCTCTCTGATGACATCACGAGCACAGTGCTCTTTGCTGACTTCATTAGAACAATAATAACTCTTTAATTATTGTTGTCCTTAATGGGATTTGAACCCAAGGCCCCAGGACTGCAAGGCAGCAGTGCTAACCACTGAGCCACCATGCTGCCCTTAGCATACATCTGCTATGCACGGTTGCTAAAATGGACAGAGATGTCAGAAGAGAGCACCATGCTCGTGATGTCATCAGTGTTCCAAAAAGCAAGGAATTTCCTCTGTAGCATTCAGCAGCTAATAAGTACTGGAAGGATTAAGATTTTTTAATAGAAGTAATTTACAAATATGTTTAACTTTCTGGCACCAGTTGATTTAAAAGAAAAAAGGTTTTCACCGGAGTACCCCTTTAATTTATAACGACATAAAATATAACAGTAGAAGATGGTTTCAGAAAGCTAATATCACAAATGACATCACAGGGGATCTATGATGTCAGCTCAACTGACACTGATTGCATCACAATCGGTGACACACTATTAACCCCTTAGGGACTTAACCCCCTTAAGGTTTTTCTCCATTTTTGCACTTTTGTTTTTTCCTCCTCCCCTTCTAAAAATCATAACTCTTTCCATTTTCCACCTACAGACCCATATAATGGCTTGTGTTTTTTTGCTCCACCAATTTTACTTTGTAATGACATCAATCATTTCAATGCAAAATCTACAGCAAAAGAAAAAAAATAACATTTGTGGGGGCAAAATTGAAAAAAATATGCCATTATGTAACATTTGGGGCTTCCGATTCTACGCAGCGCACTTTTTGGTAAAAAAAAAAAAAAAAAGAGCTTATCTTTATTCTGTAGGTCCATACAATTAAAATGATACCCAACTTACATAGGTTTGATTTGTTTTACTTCTGTTAAAAAATAATTACTTTTTGTATGGAAATTAGCATGTAATAAAATAATTAATAATATTAACAATAATAATATTGTCCTCTTCTGACCTCTATAACATTTTAATTTTTCCATATAGAGGGATGTGTGAGGGATATTTTTTTTTTTTTTTGTGCCGTGGTGTTTCTTTTTTTTTGGTACCATTTTTATTTTGATGGGACTTTTTGATCGCTTTTTAGGGTATACAGAGTGACCAAAAATACACAATTCTGTACTTTGGAATTTTTTTTAAGTATATACCATTACATAGTTCATAGTTCATAAGGTTGGAAAAAAAACAGAGTCCATCTAGTTCAACCTATATCTCTAATGAGTCCCTACTGAGTTGGTCCAGGGGAAGGCAAAAAACTAGAGGTAAAAATTCCTTCCCAACTCCAAATATGGCATCAGAATAAATCCCTGGATCAACGTTCTGTCCCTAAATATCTAGTATACATAACCAGTAATGTTATTATTCTCCAAAAATGCATCCAGACCCCTTTTGAACTCTTTTACAGAGTTAACCATGACCACCTCCTCAGGCAGAGAATTCCACAGTCTCACTGCTCTTACAGTAAAGAACCCCCATCTGTGCTGGTGTAGAAACCTTCTTTCCTCTAGTTGTAGAGGATGTCCCCTTGTTATAGATACAGTCCTGGGTATAAATAGATCATGGGAGAGATCTCTGTACTGTCCCCTGATATATTTATACATAGTTATTAGGTCTCTCCTAAGCCTTCTTTTTTCTAAACTAAATAACCCTAATTCTGATAATCTTTCTGGGTACTGTAGTCCTCCCATTCCCCGTATTACTCTGGTTGCCCGTCTTTGAACCCTCTCCAGCTCCACTATATCTTTCTTGTACACTGGGGCCCAGTACTGTACACAGTATTCTATGTGTGGTCTGACCAGTACTGTACACAGTATTCCATGTGTGGTCTGACTAGTGATTTGTACAGCAGTAGAATTATTTCCTTGTCATGGGCATCTATGCCCCTATTGATGCACCCCATGATTTTATTAGCCTTGGCAGCAGCTGCCCGACACTGGTCACTACAGCTAAATTTACTGTTAACTAAGTCCTTTTCTACAACAGTCGTCCCAAGTGTTCTCCCATTTAATACATAATCCCAGCCCGGATTTTTCCTCCCCATATGCATTACCTTACATTTATCAGTGTTGAACCTCATATGCCACATATGCCTAAACCTCCAACCTATCCAGATCCATTTGTAACAGTGCACTGTCCTCTATTGTGTTTACCGCTTTACAGAGTTTAGTATCATCTGTAAAGATTGCTACTTTACTATTCAACCCTTCTACAAGGTCATTCATGGATATATTATATAGAATAGGACCCAAGACTGGCCCCTGTGGTACCCCATTAGTAACAGTCACCCAATCAGAATAAGTACCATAACCACCCTCTGTTTCCTATCACTGAACTACACACATTCTCCCCCAGCTCCATCCTTCTCATTTTATGCACCAATCTTTTATGTGGCACCGCATCAAATGCTTTGGAAAAGTCCAGATATACGACGTCCAGCGATTGCCCCTGGACCAGTCTGGAGCTCACCTCCTCATAAAAGCTGATCAGGTTAGTTTGACAGGACCGATCCCTCATGAAGCCATGCTGATATGGAGTCATACATTTATTTTTATCAATACAATCCAAAATAGTATCTCTTAGAAAACTCTCAAAGAATTTACATACAACGGAGGTTAAACTAACGGGTCTGTAATTCCCGGGGTCACCTTTTGTCCCCTTTTTAAATATTGGCACCACATTTGCCATTCACCAGTCCTGGGAAACAGTCCCTGTTACTATAGAGTCCCTGAATATTAATAGGGGTCTGTCTATTACATTACTTAATTCCTATAGAACACGGGGGTAAATGCCATCTGAACCTGGTGATTTGTCTATTTTGATTATTTGTAGGCGGCACTGTACTTCTTCCTGGGTTAGACAGTTGACCTGTACTGGGGAGTTTACCTTCTCTTGCTCTATTTCACCTGGCATTTCATTTTCCTTGGTGAATACAGTGGAGAAGAATTTGTTTAGTATATTTGCTTTTTCCTGATCCCCATCTATAATCTCTTCCTCATCATTTTTTTCAAGGGCCAACACTTTCCTTTTTGACCTTTTTGCTATTTATATAGTTAACCCCATCCCGCATTATGACTTATATAAACATCATGATGTGCTGGTAGTTCCCGCATCATGACGTTTATAAAAGTCATTCAGTTAACCCGGCGATGCGTGGCATCGCACGGGTTGACTGGCAGAAGTCCCGCTGTTACCAGCGGGGGACAACTTCTGCCAGCCCCCCCCCCCCAGGACCATCTGTGGATGGTCCTGGTCAGAAATCACTGTGATTGGTCCCTGTGGACCAATCACAGTGATCACTGACTGGGGGAGGCTAAAGTTCAGATTCCCACTCTGCCTGCCCCTAGAAGTCAGGCAGAGCGGGGAAGAGGATCCTGGGAGCTGCGGGGGGACCGCGGCACATACCTGCCAGGACGGCGCAGCAGTGGGGACCGGGGATCGGCGGCAGGCCCACATGGAGGCAGCGGCAGGCAAGTAAAGAAGCAGCAGCAGGCAAGTTGAAGCAGCAGTGAAAATCGCCGTAAAGTGATATTCACTGCTGCTTCTAGGAATTTCAAAACTGCAACTCCCAGCATTCACAGACAGCCTTTGGCTGTCTGGGCATGCTAGGAGTTGTAGTTTTGCAACATCTGGAGGGCCGCAGTTTGGAGACCACTGTGCAGTGCTCTCTAATTTGTGCTCTTCCAGATGTTGCAAAACTACAACTCCCAGCATGCCCAGACAGTCCAGGCATGCTGGGAGTTATAGTTCTGTAACATCTGGCCCTTCAGATGTTTCTGAACTACAACTCCCCGGAAGGCCTCGGCAGTCTGGGCATGCTTGGAGTTGAAGTTTTGCAACAGCTGGGGGCACACGGGTTGGGAAACATTGAGTTAGGAAACATTGTTTCCCAACCAATGCCCCTCCAGGTGTTGCAAAACTACAACTCTCAGCATGCCCAGACAGCTGAAGGGCATGCTGGGAGTTCTAGTTTTGCAACAACTGGAGGAGAACTGTTGGGAGACCGCTAAGTCGTGGTGTCCAAACTGTAGCCCTCCAGATGTTGCCAAACTTCAACTCCAAGCATGCCCAGACCGCCCAGGCATGCTGGGAGTTGTAGTTTGGTAACATCTGAAGGGCCAGATATTACAGAACTACAACTCCCAGCATGCCTGGACTGTCTGGGCATGCTGGGAGTTGTAGTTTTTCAAAATCTGGAAGAGCACAGATTGAAGACCACTGCACAGTGGTCCCCAAACTGCGGCCCACCAGATGTTGCAAAACTGCAACTCCCAGCATGAACAGACAGCCAAAGGGCATGCTGAGAGTTGTAGTTTTGCAACAGCTCGAGGTTTGACCCGCCCATGTGAATGTACAGGGTACATTCACACGGGCGGGTTTACAGCGAGTTTCACGCTGCAAGTTTGAGATGCAGCAAATTTTCCGCTGCAGCTCAAACTCCCAGCAGGAAACTCACTGTGAACCTGACCATGTGAATGTATCCTAAAAACACTACACTATACTACATTACACAAAATAAAAAGTAAAACACTACACATACACATACCCCTACACAGTCCCCCCTCCCCATTAAAAATGAAAAACATCAGGTATGGCACTGTTTCTGAAACGGAGCCTCCAGCTGTTGCAAAAAAACATCTCCCAGTATTGCCGGACAGCCATTGACTGTCCAGACATGCTGGGAGTTTTGCAACAACTGGAGGCCCCCTGTTTGAGAATCACTGGTGTAGAATACCCCTATGTTCATCCCTATCATTAATTTAGGCCTCAAATGCGCATGGCGTTCTCTCACTTCGGAGCCCTATTGTATTTTAAGGCAACAGTTTAGGGCCACATATGGGGTATTTCCATACTCGGGAGAAATTGCCTAACAAATTTTGGGGGGCATTTTCTCCTTTTATCCCTTATGAAAAGGTAAAGTTGGGGTCTACTCCAGCATGTTATTGTAAAAATTGTTATTTTTACAGCAACTTGCTGGTGTTGCCCCATACTTTTTATTTTCACAAAAGATAAAAGGGAAAAAAGACCCCTAAAATTTGTAACGCAATTTCTCCTGAGTACGGAAATGTGGACGTAAAATGCTCTGCGGCGCACAACAAAGCTCAGGAGTGACAGAGCGCCATGTACATTTGAGGTGATTTGCACAGGGATGGCTGATAGTTTCAGCGGTTCTGACATAAACTAAAATAAAAAAACACCCACATGTGACCCCATTTTGGAAACTAGACCCCTTAAGGAACGTAACAAGTGGTATAGTGAGCCTTATCTATCCACAGGTGTTTGAAGAATTTCCGTTGAAAATGACATTCTTTAATTTTTTCACTAAAATGCTGGTGTTATCCCAAATTTTTCATTTTCACAAGGGGTAATAGGAAAAAGTTTGTAACACCATTTCTTCTGAGCATCTAAAAACCCCACATGTGGATGTAAAGTGCTCTGCAGGCGAACTACAGGGCTCAGAAGAAAGGAGCGCCATTTGGCTTTTGAAGAAAGAATTTGCCTGGAATTGAAGGCCATGTGCGTTTACAAAGAACCCATGGTGCCAGAACGGTGGAACCCCCCCATAATGGTGCATAATAAGGGGTGCAGTAAGCATTTACACCCCACAGGTGTCTGACAGATTTTTGGAACAGTGGTCCATGAAAAATTTAATTTACCTTTTATTTTGTGTTAGTGTAGTGTAGTGTTTTTAGGGTACATTCACACTGGCGGGGGTTCACAACGAGTTTCCCACTGGGAGTTTGAGCTGCAGCAGAAAATTAGCTGCAGCTCAAACTTAAAGTGGGAAACTTGCTGTAAAGCCCTGCCCGGAGGCACACTGGTTGGGAAACACTGAGTTAGGTAACAGACTACCAGTGTTTCTGCACCAGTGTACCTCCAGCTGTTGCAAAACTACAACTCCCAGCATGCATGGTCTGTCAATGCATGCTGGGAGTTGTAGTTTTGCAACACACGGGTTGGGAAACACTGAGTTAGGAAATAGACAGTGTTTCCCAACCAGTGTGCCTCCAGTTGTTGCAAAACTACAACTCCCAGCATGCCTGGAGAGCCAAAGGGCATGCTGGGAGTTGTAGTTTTGCCACATCTGGCCATTCAGATGTTGTCAAACTACAACGCTCAGCATGCCTGGACAGTCTTGGCATGCTGGGAGTTTTAGTTTTGCAACATCTGGAAGCACACAGTTTGGAGACCACTACAGTGCTCTCCAAACTGTAGCCCTCCAGATGTTGCAAAACTAAAACTCCCAGCATGCCCAGACAGACTTTGGGTATCTGGGCATGCTGGGAGTTGTAGTTGTGAAACTACAAGGCAGAAGTGAAGATCTTAACTGCTGCCTCTGTCTCCACCACTGCCACCTGCATTCTGCTGCCGCTGGTCCCCCGCTGTCTGCCGCCGGTCCCCCGCTGTCTTCCGCTGGTAACCGCTGCCGCCATCTTTTCCCCGCTCGGCCCGGACTTCCAGATCGGGCAAAGTGGGGATCTCAACTTTGACACAATCCCCCCTCCCCCGCCGCCCCTGCCCTGGGATTCGCCACTCAGCCCTGACCATCCAATCGCAAGGGATAGGAGGAGGTGGCTCTGACAGCTCCCATAATCCCTTATTTCCGATCAGCCCAGAAAAGCCGTGATTCACGGTGATCGCCGACAAGGGAGGGGGGTCTCAGGACCCCCCTGGTCGATATGCTGGTATGGCTGCTGATAGATATCAGCAGTCACCCCGTTCTGATCACCCCGTCGGGAGACGCAGTGATCAAGGAACACAGAGCCGTAAATGTACATTTTTACGGCGCTCATCGTTAAGGGGTTAAATGATCATTGTTAGTCACAGATCACCTTGTATTAAAAAAGGCGATGTGCAGCCAACTATGATACGCTTGAAGGGCTGCACAAATTATTCAATCAGCTGATGAACAAGCGTTTTTGCGGATCACTGAGATCTGCATTTGTGTTGGGTTAGCATCGGCCTGTGTAAAAATCAAGCAAAAAATTACTATAAATAATTATATGAAGAACAAATCACATTCATAATAGCTAAAAGATCCCAATGCAAAGACAAGTGACATGACAGGGATAGAGATATATCATTCAAGTAAGGACACCATCATCGATGTCACCTCAAATGGCACCAAAAATAGGCACTACCAATAACAGTATTACAAGATATAACATTATAACATTGCCAGTGGGTGTCACTACTGATTATATCAAAATAATAAACATCGCAATGGGTAATGCCAGAGATGGTATCAAGGCAGAATACATTAGGTCTGATAATAACAAAGAGATACTGTGTATACCAATACAGTTTAATAACACCTATCTCACTCATGGTCATTTTAGTAGTCACATCATCAATACACTGCATCCAAATAAATGATATGGTCAACCTGCCATACAGTTATGGGAAGTGATGTGAAGAGTGTCCCCATCATTTCCCACCTGTCAGATCCCACACACAAAAAAAAAAGTGTTCCACAGTACCTAATTCTGACCATGTACATCTAATTGTTATGCCTCTATCCCCTTTATTTATTATAAAAAATACCCCTTTAACTCACAGTGTAAGAAATCCTCTCAGGGGAAGAGGGCGTGTCCCTCCTTGTGGTTGTGGGAGGGGATTGGTGTGTCTGCTCATGCAGCCTTGTCCATGAGTCATCTCTTGTCCATGAGTCATCTCTTGTCCATGACTCATGGCATCAGCGGCGGGATCGGGCCCCAGGTGCGGAGACAATGGCGGCAGCAGGTGGATCATCAGAGCGCAGCAGCAGGAGGTAAGACTGGCCTCCTGCTGTTACTTAGCAACAACTCCCAGCATGCACAAAAGGGCATACTGGGAGTTGTTATTATGCAACAGCAGAAGGCACAACTACAACTCCCAGCATGTCCTTTGGTAGTTTGTGCATGCTGGGGGTTGTAGCTATGCAACAGCTGGAGTGCCTCCAGCTGTTGCAAAATTACAACCCCCTGCATGCACGGACAGCCAAAGGGCATGCTGGGAGTTGCAGTAGTCTGCCTCCAGCTGTTGCATAGCTACAAGTCCCAGCATGCCCTTCAGCTGTCACTGCATGCTGAGAGTTGTAGCTTTTGCAATAGCTGAAGGCACACTGGTTATGCAACATAGAGTTTGTTACCTAACTCAGTGTTTCGCAACCAGTGTGCCTCCAGCGATAGACCGTGCATGGTGGGAGTTGTAGTTTTGCAACAGCTGGAGGCACACTGGTTGTGAAACACTGAGTTAAAGGAGTAGTCCAGTGGTCATTCAGTGGTGAGCAACTTATCCCCTATCCTAAGGATAGGGGATAAGTTGCAGATCGCGGGGGGTCCGACCGCTGGGGCCCCCTGCAATCTCCTGTACGGAGCCCCGACAGCCTGCGGGAAGGGGGCGTGTCGACCTTCGCACGAGGCGGCGGCCGACACGCCCCCTCAATACAACTCTATGGCAGAGCCGAAGCGCTGCCTTCGGCAATCTCCGGCTCTGCCACAGAGATGTATTGAGGGGGCGTGTCGGCCGCCGCCTCGTGCGGGGGTCGACACCCGCTATCTCGGCGGAGAGCCGGGGCCCCGTACAGAGAGATCGCAGGGGGCCCCAGCGGCCGGACCCCCCGCGATCTCAAACTTATCCCCTATCCTTAGGATAGGGGATAAGTTTTTCACCACTGGACTACCCCTTTAAGCAACAAAATCCCCCCCCCCCCCCCCCAATAAAAATGAAAAACGTATGGTACGGCACTGTTTCCAAAACGGAGCCTCCAGCTGTTGCAAAACAACAACTCCCAGTATTTCCGGACAGCCATTGACTGTCCAGGCATGCTGAGAGTAGGGTAATTTTGGTATCGGAGGCAAGTGTAATTCTTGAATCCGGGTCCATCCTTATGCAAATCCCTAATTTAGGCCTCAAATGCACATGGCACTCTCTCAATTCAGAGCCTTGTCGTATTTCAAGGCAACAGTTTAGTGCCACATATGGAGTATTTCCGTACTCGGGAGAATTTGCCTAAAAAATTTTGGTGGCTTTTTGTCCTTTTACCCCTTATGAAAAGGTAAAGTTGGGGTCTACACTTGCATGTTATTGTAAAAAATATATATTTTTTTACACTTACATGCTGGTGTTGCCCCATACTTTTCATTTTTACACGAGGTAAAAGGAAAAAAAGATCCCCAAAATTTGTTACGCAATTTCTCCTGAGTACCAAAATACCCACTATGTGGGCATAAAATGCTCTGCGGGTGCACAACAGGGCTCAGGAGTGAGAGCGCACTATGTACATTTGAGGCCTAAATTGGTGATTTGCACAGGGGTGGCTGATTTTACAGCGGTTCTGACATACACGCAAAAAAATGAATACCCACATGTGACCCCATTTTGGAAACTACACCCCAGACAGAATGTAACAAGGGGTATAGTAAGCCTTAACACACCACAGGTGTTTGACGATTTCCCTTAAAGTTGGATGTGAAAATGAAAAAAAGTTTTTTAACTAAAATGCTGGTGTTACACAAAATTTTGTAACCCCAAAATGTGTAACCCCATTTCTTCTGAGTAAGAACATACCCCCTATGTGGATGTAAAGTGCTCTGTGGGCAAACTACAATGCTCAGAAGGAGCGCCGTTGGACTTTTGGAGAGAAAATTTGTCCTGAATTGAAGGCCACGTGTGTTTACAAAGCCCCCATGGTGCCAGAACAATGGACCCCGCCCCACATATGACCACATTTTGTAAACTACACCCATCATGTAATGTTATAAGGGGTACAGTGAGCATTTCGCCCCACAGGTGTCTGACAGATTTTGGGAACAGTGGTCCGTGAAAATGAAAAATTTAATTTTTCATGTGCACAGCCCACTGTTCCAAAGATCTGTCAAATGCCAGTGGGGTGTAAATGCTCACTGCACCCCTTATTAAATTCTGTGAGGGGTGTAGTTTCCAAAATGTGGTCACATGTGGGGGGGTCCACTGTTGTGGCACCATGGGGGCTTTGTAAACGCACATGGCCCTCGACTTCCATTCCAAACAAGCGAGCATTGTAGTGCGCCCGCAGAGCACTTTACATCCACATATGGGGTATTTCCATACTCAGAAGAAATGGTGCAGCAAATTTTGGTGGGCATTTTCTACTATTACCCCTTATAAAAATGTACAATTTGGGGGAAAAAATGCATTTTAGTGAAAAAATTATACATTTCCATCTACACATCCAAATTTAATGAAAAGTCGTCAAAAACCTGTGGGGTGTTAAGGCCCACTGTACCCCTTGTTACATTCCTTGAAGTGTGCAGTTTCCAAAATAGTATGCCATGTGTTTTTTTTGTTTTTTTTGCTGTTCTGGCACCTTAGGGGCTTCCTAAATGTGACATGCTCCCCAAAAACCATTTTAGCAAAATTTGCTTTCCAAAAGCATAATGTGACTCCTTCTCTTCTGAGCATTGTAGTTTGCCAGCAGAGCACTTGACATCCACACATGGGGTATTTCCATACTCAGAAGAAATAGGGTTACAAATTTTGGAGGGCATTTTCTCCTATTACCCCTTGTAAAAATGAAAAATTTTGGGGAAAAAATGCATTTTAGTAAAAAAATCATAATTTCCATCTACACATCCGACTTTAACGTAAAGTCGTCAAACACCTGTGGGGTGTTAAGGCTAACTGTACCCCTTGTTACGTTCCTTTAGGGGTGTAGTTTCCAAAATAGTGTGCCATGTGTTTTTTTTGTTTTTTTTGCTGTTATGGCACCATAGGGGCTTCCTAAATGTGACATGCCCCCCAAAAACCATTTCAGCAAAATTCACTCTCCAAAATCCCTCTGTCACTCCTTTCCTTCTGCACCCACAGAGCACTTAACATCCACATATGAGGTATTTCCTCGAGAGAAATTGGGTTACACATTTCGGGGGGGATTTCTCTCCTTTTATCCCTTGTAAAAAAAAAATTTAAAAATGGCTTTACAAGAACATGTGAGTGTAAAAAATGAAGATTTTGAATTTTCTCCTTCATTTTGCTGCTATTCCTGTTAAACAATCAAAGGGTTAACAAACTTTCTGAATGTCATTTTTAATACTTTGAGGGGTGCAATTTCTATAATGGGGTAAGTTATGGGGTATTTCTCACAGAAAAGCCCCTCAAATCCAGTTCAAACTTAACTGGTCCCTGAAAAATTCAGATTTAGAATTTTTCGCGAAAATTATGAAAATTGCTGCTATACTTTGAACCCCTCTAATGTCTTCAAAAAGTAAAAACATGTCAATTTTATGATGCCAACATAAACTAGACATATTGTATATGTGAATCAATCTAAAATTTATTTGGAATGTCCATTTTTCTTACAAGCAGAAAGTTTCAAAGTTAGAAAAATGCTAAATTTTCAAAATTTTCATGAAATTTTGGGATTTTTCATTAATAAAGGATGCAAGTAACAAGGAAAATTTACCAGTATGATAAAGTAGAATATGAAAAAACAATCTTGGAATCAAAACAAAAGGTAAAAGTATCTCACAGTTATTAATGCATAAAGTGAGAGTGGTCAGAATTGCAAAAAAAAAAGGTCCCTAAGGGGATAAAGGTACCATTTTCTTTAATAAACATTAAAAAAAATGTGAAACAACCATATTACACAAGGGCCCAAATCACAGCTCAGCTGTGATTGGTTGCTGTGGGAAAATCACTCCCCTTTTTTCTCTCACACAGTTTGATAAATCTGGGCCAAGGTCTTTAATTTTCATCAGAAACAACTAATCAATCTTATCAGTTTTTGGATCTGACAGTGCCCATTTAAGCCTTCCAGTACTCATCAGCTGCTGTATGCTCCAGAGGAAGTTGAATAGTTCCACTCTGACCACAGGACTCTCTGCTGCCACCTCTGTCTTTAAGGGGAACTGTCCAGAACATGAGAACTGTCCCCATAGCAAACCTCTCCTGCTACTCTCCTTAACTTTCTGGCACCAATAGATTTAAAAACTTTTTTTTTCTTACGGAGTACCCCTTTAACCACTTAAAGGGGTACTCTGGTGCTTAGACATCTAACCCCCCTATCCAAAGGATAGGGGATGAGATGCCTGATCGCTGGAGTCCCGCCGCTGGGGACCCCTGGGATCTTGCACGCGGCACCCTGTTTGTAATCAGTCCCCGAAGCGCGACCACGCGGCGTGTGACGTCACGCCTCCGCCCCCATGTGACGTCACGCTCCGCCCCTCAATGCAAGCCTACGGGAGGGGGCATGACACCAATCACGCCCCCTCCCGTAGGCTTGCATTGAGGGGCAGAGCGTGACGTCACACGGGGGCGGAGGCGTGACGTCACACGCCGCGCGGCCGCGTGGTCGCCGGCAATCAGACCCGGAGCGAACACGCGGCGGGACTCCCGCGATCAGGCATCTTATCCCCTATTCTTTGGATAGGGGATAAGATGTCTAAGCACCGGAGAACCCCTTTAAGGACCCGGAGCGTACCTGTACGCCCTGAGTCCGCTCCCTTTCTATAAAGCGGGTCAGGCCTGACCTCTAACAATGACAGGGACCCGTGGCTAATAGCGCACGGCACTGATCGCGGTGTTGCATGCTATTAACCTTTTAGACACGGCATTCAAAGTTGATTGCCGCGTCTAAAGTGAAAGTAAACTATCCCCGGCTAGCTCAGTGGGCCGCGGCGTCCTGAACAGCTGGAGGACACAAGGAGGGTCCCTACCTTCCTCCTGTGTGTCTGATCGCTGTCACGCCCCTTCCCATAGTTTTGCATTGAGGGGGCGGAGCGTGACGTAACACGGTGGCGTAACCGTGACGCCACTATGCTCCGTCCCCGTGATCGCCAGTAATCAGACCCGGAGCGAGCACGCTCCGGGGGCTGATTCTAACGAGGTGCGGCGTGGAAGATCACAGGGGTCCCCAGCGGCGGGACCCCCGCGATCAGGCATCTTATCCCCTATCCTTTGGAAGCTTTCCACCGGAGTATCCCTTAAGGGGTTAATCTAATAGTATCCCAAGTGTGACCATTTGGCTGTTAGGCCAGTATTTCTCAACCAGGGTGCCTCCAGCTGTTGCATAACTACAATTCCCAGCATGCCCGGACAGCCGAAGGCTGTCCGGGCATGCTAGGAATTGTAGTTATGCAACAGCTGGAGGCACACTGGTTGGAAAACACTGTGTTAGGCAGTATGTGGGCCTTATCTGTGTGCAGAATAGGAAGCAATGACCCCGTACATGAGTGCATGTTCTTTGGTATTTGCACCTGCTGCCTCCTGATCCGCACACTACTTTGGCCGCCTATGTAGAGGGTAGATCGGTATCATACATGTATATAAACCAGTGTGTGTATAGTATACAGCACAGTGTGGTATCTACAATAAACAACGGGCAGGGTTTATACAGTCTGCCTATTATCCACAAGCGGCTGAGAGTATCTGTACTGTACACTGAGGGTGTTTGCATTAGAAACACAAGGCTTGTATCTATTACACAAGGAATCGGTTCTTCTTGTACCTCGTAGCCCTCTTTGTTCGATTAACCCTTCCCATCCCGCTCATTCCGCTTGTTCTTCCTCTGACCTTACTTGTGTAAACGCCATTATTTGCTTTTCATCTAGATGAATTTTTTTTTTTTTTTTTTAAGTTCGGGGGCAAGAGATTAGACTTTTCACGTTCCCAGACAGGGAAACATGTCCCATCTGGGGTTGTTTTATTTAGGGAAACGGACGAAGCCATTAGGAAGTTGCCAGGCGCAAGCGGACACATTCTACGCATTTTTCGCATTCATGTTCATGAATTCACCCTGCGGATATGTCTTTATTTTTTTTCTTTTATTTCGTTTTTTTTTTTTTTCTTCTCCCTATCTTCTTCAAAGCAAAACCAGACGGAAAAATCTGTCTGCCCCATGCCCTGGGATTCTGTGGTTTTAACAATTGGGATCAATCAGGAATGTATGAGAGAATTTCGGAGGCAAAACAACGTGAATTGGAAGTGCGCAGCAAAGGCGGTGACTGATCGGTCACCGCGTGGCGGCAGCTCCGGTGAGGAGGTCTCAGCCCATGGTAAAACATCTGCTAGATTTCGGAGGGTTTAGGCGTCTCTTGAAATGCTGTAATCATCAGGTCACATCTTATAGGACATCTGTAGGCCATAAAGTGCCGAAAACAGCTGATAAAGCGGCGCGCTTCTCCATATTGGTGTACGTATGTCAGTGTTTCACAACCAGGGTGCCTCCAGCTGTTGCATAACTATGACTCCCAGCATGCTCAGAGTGCTGGGAGTTGTAGTTTTGCCACAGCTGGAGGCACCCTGGTTGGAAAACACCGACCTGTATCCCAATACCGTACCCTGGAGTAGTGTGTTAGTACCCAGGGCACATGCTCAACCGGCCCTTTACTTTTTGTTCTGTTTTATTGTCTTGAAAGTTTCTTTTTGTTTGTAAAACATGAAAAAACATGAATTTAACCCTTGGAGGACGCAAAGATTTGTAATATTTTCGATTCTCGTTTTTCCTCTTAGCATTTTAATAGCCGTAAGTCTTTGATTTTTAACTTGCAGACCCATACGAGAGTTTTTTTTTATAGGTGTGACCAATTGTACTCTTTTAGTGATATTACTCATTTTAGAACCTACGGTAAAGCCGCCTGGAAAAGAAGAGACCAGATCAGATGGCACGAAGACAGGTAGGGCCGCCATGCAGGCTGATAGGGACCCCACAAACACGACAAAAAGGTCACAATCAGATACTCCAAGGACCAGCGTTGCATTTGTAACCACCTTAGATGCTGCCATCAACGGCGGACATCGGTGAGTTCACAGATGCCTAGCATTACCAATATGTCCTGGCTGGGGATAAAGCGATCACATGTCATCTATGGGTCATAGCATTTTTTACAATTTTCTTTTTTTTCCCTGTGGCCATTTTTTGATTCAGACATATTTAACATGTTTGTTGTTTTTTTTTTGTTTTGTTTTTTTTGTAGATTTTCTAGTTCTATAAAGAAAGAAGTTTATGAGGAATGCCTGGGGGGGACACCATACTTGAAGCTTTTGGGGAAACATTATATATATATATATATATTTATAGAGGGAAATTTATCGAAACCTGTGAAGAGGAAGAGTGAAGCAGTTGCCAATAGCAACCAATCAGATTGCTTCTTTTAATTTTTAAAAAGGCCCCTGAGAAATTAAAGAAGAGATCTGATTGGTTGCTATGGGCAACTGCACCGCTTTTCCTCTACACAAGTTTTGATAAACTTAGTTGCAGCAATTTCAAGAAACAGGGCAAACGCCTAAACTATTATTTGGCAACAGGCAATGAACCTTGGTGAGAATTTTTTATGACCTTTGTTTCTTATACTGGTCTAAAGGCAAAGTGCACTGGAGCAAGATGATCCAAATTTATTGAGAGGTGCAATCTTTCACACACTATGTGAGCCACGACCTGGATCAGATTTCTGGCATAATTTACAATTTCTGGCGTATATTATGGTAATTCCACTGGGCAGCGGAGACCACCAGGCTCCACCCTGCCCACAACAAATTGTCATATGCGGTGTAAAAATAGAAAAGGGATTTGTTTATTTTTTTTATACAAAAAATGAGCAAATTTTGTGAGCCAGAAAACCTTCTGGTGTACCTTCTTGGAGGTAGAAACAGGATACAAGAAGAAAGATGCCCGAACAGCGTGGACTGGAGATGACCTTCTGGGTGAAACCTCCAAACTTCGCACAGTGCCGCGAACACTGCGCAGGCGACCCAGATCTGTCTCTGGTTAGATGACTTTTTCAACTGATAGAGTGTAGAGACTTGCTTGAACAGGACACAGGATAGGCCTAAACTTTACTGACTAAACCGAGTAGGTATACTCTGACAAAGTGTATACACTTTTCTCTGTCTGACTGGTCGACCTAGTGAGAGCAGAGCTAGTAGAGATGTTCATACTTCTCTAAAGACTAAACTGATTTTTGGGTCTTGCCCTCTGGGGTTAGGGGGTTGGACAAGGGGACTCTTCCCTCAGCCTTTCTAGAAGCTTCTGCATAGAAACTAGCTGGGGAGTATGTGCCATGTGACCAATGATCCGCTTGTACAGATTATGCAAATGTTTAACCCTTACACGTCTGCAGTTCCTCAGTCCATGCTGCAATGGCAGTGTAACAAACAAAATCGCAGTTATGCAAGTTAACTGGCGATGCCCCAAACACAGATTTAGACTTTCAGATCAGGAATTCCTCAGCCACACGACAACTCTATGTTGTTGCAGCTGGGACATGGGTTCTCGGGAACTGCAATTGTTTTTACTATTAAAAGATAATTCTAGGTGATATAACCAACAGGGTAACAGACATTATTTAGATACAGGTATTGTATAAATGTATAAATAAAGTTATTTTATAACCCCAATGCGAAGAAAGCTGTTCTAACATCTGTGATACAAATGAAATACATTTGCCAAATAGACAAACATAAGGAAAATGGTGTGGTTTATTTGAAAATATTACATACATGGCTAAAATAGAATAATAAAGAAACATCAACAAGGAGGTCGACCATGTGCTGAAAAGATGGAAGCTGTATACTTTTATGGGATGTCATTATATAGGATGGAGTGTATAAGAGTATTAGATCCCAAGGTTAAAGATAAGTAAGGTTTAGAGTTAGGACATGGGTTCCATACTGTGTTGACGTGATCCCTAGTGTCAGATACAATAGCCATTTATTTTTTTTGTAATTTAAGAGAAATATCGCGATAAATCTATCGATCACCTCAAAGACAAAAAATCTGGTGATCTTTAGAAAACAGCAGCAAGTATTCTAGCAACCTAGTGGATTTATTGCTGAAGCTTATAGGAGGCATAGATGTAAAAATTTGTACTTTGCATCCTAAAATCCACCCCACTTACTTGTGTATTCACCCAATACTAAGGAAAATGAGAAAGCGGGCACACCACTGAATAATAAAAGTCCACAAATACCTGTCTGTAGCCTAATACTAAAATTTTCATGTATTGGTAAGTGCCGCTTGCATCTCCTGCCGATACTAGAAGGATACACAGGATACTGTAGGTGCTAGACACCAGGGATTGGTCAATAACGTAGTGACGTTATCAAAGAAATTAGTCTCAGTAGTGGACTAACTGAAAGCTATATATAAAACTCAACGTGTGTGTATGTATGTGTGTGTGTATGTGTGTGTATGTGTGTGTATGTATGTGTGTGTGTATGTGTGTGTGTATGTATGTGTGTATGTGTGTGTGTGTATGTATGTGTGTATGTATGTGTGTGTGTTCCAGCATCACGTTCAAACGGCTAAAGATATTAACATGAAACTTGGCACACATGTTACTTATATGTCAACAATAAACATAGGATAGGTAATTTAAAACTTACTCACCCCCATTTGCCAGGGGCAGGGTTTTTGTTTAAAGTTCCATACAAGTCTATGGGAAATATATGTTACTGCATAACATCCGTACGGCTGGAGATATTTCAATACCTGGTACACATATTACAGTTTGGGATATGAGGACGGGATAGGAGGTCGAGATAGGAGGTCGAGATAGGAGGTCAAGATAGAAGGACCGTATGGTCGGGATAGGAGGTCGGGATAGGAGGTCGAGATAAGAGGTCGAATTAGGAGGTCGGGATAGGAGGACGAGATATGAGGACGGGATAGGAGGTGGAGATAGGAGGTAGAGATAGGAGGTCGGGATAGGAGGTCGAGATAGGAGGACGGGATAGGAGGACGGGATAGGAGGTCGGGATAGGAGAACGGGATGGAAGGTCGGGATAGGAGGTTGGGATAGGAGGACGGGATAGGAGGTCGGGATAGGACGACGGGATAGGAGGATGGGAAAGGAGGTCGGGATAGGAGGTCAAGATAGGAGGAAGGGATAGGAGGTCAGGATAGGAGGTCGGGATAGGAGGTTGGGATAGGAGGTCGGGATAGGATGTTGAGATAGAAGGTCGAGATAGGAGGATGGGACATAAGGACGGGATAGGAGGATGGGATAGGAGGTCGGGATAGGAGGATGGGATAGGAGGACTGGATAGTAGGACGGGATATGAGGTCGGGATAGGAGGTCATGGTATGAGGACGGAACATGAGGACGGGATATGGGTTTGGGATATGACAACAATTTATGGGGATGGGATATGAAGTCAAAAGCTTCCTCCTTTGTTGATTTTCCTCCCCAACAAGGATTAGGAAGGAAAAACCGGGCAACGCCGACTACTCAGCTAGTAATAGATATTGAAGCTGAAAAAAAAAAAATTATTAGTCAATAATTAGAGTATATTTGCAAACAAAGTTGAGGCAAATGTAGTATCGTGACGTCACGACTCCGCCCCCGCTATGCAAGTCTATGGGAGGAGGCATGAGGGCCATCACGCCCCCTCCCATAGACTTGAATAGCGGGGGTGATATCACGATATTTCGTCCCCATGGTCGGCACCCAACAGTTTGTGAGCTGGCAGCGCGACGTGCAGCTCAAAGGGGTGGGTGCCAAATGCAAGATTGCGGGGGTCCCCAACAGCGGGACCCCCACGATCAGACATCTTATCCCCTATCCTTTGGATAGGGGATAAGATGTCTTCAGGCCGGAGTACCCCTTTAAGTCTGGTGTTCAGTTCTTACCAGAATACTATGACTCCCCACCACCTCCTGGTACCTGCCCAGCTCTCTTGCCCTGGTCATTGATATACTGCCACTACTTCTGCTTTCGTTTCTGGTCTAGTGTGTAGGAGGCATGCATGTCCTCCTTCTGCATCTTAAGGGGCCAGCGCTTGCCCTTCACCTATCTAGGTCCTACACTGTCTACTTTAGGCCCGAACCTTGATGTGTGTTGCCCAATTCTTCAGTGCCATGCACCAGTGTCTTCTGGTCTGCTAGGCCAGCTTCTAGCCCCACTGGGACCAGTCTTGGGAAGCAACCTGATACCCCCTAGAAGCTAAGTCAAGCTTCCACATCCTGGAGTGGGATAAAGAGTGGAAAACTAGAGGGTACTTAGATTTTGCTCCTGAGTGTGACCTCAAGTCAAACCAAACCAGCTGTTTCACACCCATTGTTTAGTTAACAGAGATTGCAATGATCATGTGGCAGATGCAGTTATCAGAGACAGTGTCCATACGGTGGTTTTCCGATAAGTAGGATACTAGCCCTACACTATATCTTTTACTTCCTAACAGAGGAGGAACCACCCTGAAAAGAGTGCCTAACTTTAAACATTAGAAATAAACAGAAAAGGAGCGCTCCATGGTGTAATATCGCCAAATCAAAGTAAGACACTAGATGATAGTAGCGCTTACCAGAACAAGTTGTGCATGGGCCAGCACAACTTGGGTGAGGGTATGTAACAATGGTCCACTGCTGCCGTGCCACCGGTGTAGCAATTGCAAGACAAAAACCTCCAAGGAAAGTGGACTTCAGGCGCTTAAGGACCAGATTAGGGCAGGATCATGGATTATGGACTATGTCAAGTAGCATCTAGATCAGTGGTCTCAAACTGTGGCCCTCCCGATGTTGCAAAACTTCAACTCCCAGCATGCCCGGACAGCCAACGGCTGTCCGGGCATGCTGGGAGTTGAAGTTTTGCAACATTTGGAGGGCCACAGTTTGAGACCACTGTTCTAGAAGTAGGTTTCTCTCCTATGTGAACTCCTTTAAGGGGAGATGTGCAGGTCTTGCAATTCTTCTTGTTAGCTGATAGTGTTGGGTGCGAATATTCGCATTTCAAATTTTTATCGCGAATATCGCACATTAGTGAATTCATGAATATTGCGAATATATTCGATATATATTCGAAATTGCGAATATTCGTTTTTCCGCATATGTGCATAATTGCATATGTGAATATTCGCATATTCCTTCTTTTCACTTGTGGGCCAATTAGAATGATGCAAATACACTTGTCAGAAGTCATCAACAACATCCCTAGCGACAACAACATCCCTAGTAAAGTTGCCCACCCCCTCACTGTTTTCTTCCTCGAATACACGAATATGCAAATATTCACACATGCGAATATAACGAATACGCGAAATTCGCGAATATAAGGTGAATATTCGTCTATATATTCGAGAAATATCGCGAATTCGAATACGGCCATCACTATGGATAGAGCACATTGTATTATGCAGAAGGGTTAGAATTCCCCCACAAGGTGGCGTTATGACATAAGAAGATTTTAGCTGGAATCCTCTAAGGTAACGGCAGTATATCATAAGTACAAAAAATATTCATATATATATACAGTTGAGAAATGTCCTGCTTCACTGATCAACACGTTGTTCTGCACTGTCAAGGGAAAAGTATGTGGCTCTTTAGTATGTGGTATAGCACAGTCTGTTTAGATACGGTAATAGGCACTGACAGACGCCAGTATGTTCAGCAGCTAATAAGTACTGGAAGGATTGAGTGCCCCTTTGGCATGAGAGAAGATGAAGGCGGCTTTAGCATGCTATAGCTGAGAGTGTTCTAAGTATGTGGTATAGCACAGTCTGTTTAGATACGGTTATAGGCACTGACAGACGCCAGTATGTTCAGCAGCTAATAAGTACTGGAAGGATTGAGTGCCCCTTTGGCATGAGAGAAGATGAAGGCGGCTTTAGCATGCTATAGCTGAGAGTGTTCTAAGTATGTGGTATAGCACAGTCTGTTTAGATACGGTTATAGGCACTGACAGACGCCAGTATATTCAGCAGCTAATAAGTACTGGAAGGATTGAGTGCCCCTTTGGCATGAGAGAAGATGAAGGCGGCTTTAGCATGCTATAGCTGAGAGTGTTCTAAGTATGTGGTATAGCACAGTCTGTTTAGATACGGTTATAGGCACTGACAGACGCCAGTATGTTCAGCAGCTAATAAGTACTGGAAGGATTGAGTGCCCCTTTGGCATGAGAGAAGATGAAGGCGGCTTTAGCATGCTATAGCTGAGAGTGTTCTAAGTATGTGGTATAGCACAGTCTGTTTAGATATGGTTATAGGCACTGACAGACGCCAGTATATTCAGCAGCTAATAAGTACTGGAAGGATTGAGTGCCCCTTTGGCATGAGAGAAGATGAAGGCGGCTTTAGCATGCTATAGCTGAGAGTGTTCTAAGTATGTGGTATAGCACAGTCTGTTTAGATACGGTTATAGGCACTGACAGACGCCAGTATGTTCAGCAGCTAATAAGTACTGGAAGGATTGAGTGCCCCTTTGGCATGAGAGAAGATGAAGGCGGCTTTAGCATGCTATAGCTGAGAGTGTTCTAAGTATGTGGTATAGCACAGTCTGTTTAGATACGGTTATAGGCACTGACAGACGCCAGTATATTCAGCAGCTAATAAGTACTGGAAGATTGAGTGCCCCTTTGGCATGAGAGAAGATGAAGGCGGCTTTAGCATGCTATAGCTGAGAGTGTTCTAAGCCCAAAGGGCACTGGTGGCAGAGGCTCGTATGTCCCAAACAGTAGTAGCGCTGACTTTATATAAATTCTGTTTAAAGGGGTACCACGGTGGAAAAAATTTTATTTATTTATTTTTTTTATCAACTGGTGCCAGAAAGTTAAACAGATTTGTAAATTACTTCTATTAAAAAATCTAATCCTTCCAGTACTTATTAGCTGCTGAATACTACAGAGGAAATTCTTTTCTTTTTGGAACACAGTGCTCTCTGCGGACATCACAAGCACAGTGCTCTCTGCTGACATCTCTGTCCATTTTAGGAACTGTCCAGAGCAGCATATGTTTGCTATGGGGATTTTCACCTACTCTGGACAGTTCTTAAAATGGACAGAGATGTCAGCAGAGAGCACTGTGCTCTTGATTCAGCAGATAGCTCTGTGTTCCAAAAAGAAAAGAATTTCCTCTGTAGTATTCAGCAGCTAATAAGTACTGGAAGGATTAAGATTTTTTTTTTAATAGAAGTAATTTACAAATCTGTTTAACTTTCTGGCACCAGTTGATTTAAAAAAAAAAAAAAAGTTTTCCACCGGAGTACCCCTTTAAGGGCTGCCAGCATGCCAGTGTATATGTACAATAAAAACTGTGCATCCAGCAGAAGTGTAGGATACAGCTCTTTAGTAAGGAGTAGATCCAGCTGCCAGGGTGGGTAAATCTAGATTTTTATGGATGCACAGGCAATACAAATGTGACACTGCTGACATGTATATGGCTGCAGAGCAATGTATTATGGTGACTACCTTGTCCGTTCCCTGCACTGGTTGAGTCCAAAGAGGATTTCACTTGTCCACCTGCTTGTGAACGAAGATCAGTTCGAGGAGTTGTTAAAGGGGTACTCCGGTGAAAACCTTTTTTTCTTTTAAATCAACTGGTGGCAGAAAGTTAAACATTTTTGTAAATTACTTCTATTAAAAAATCTTAATCCTTCCAGTACTTATTAGCCGCTGAATGCTACAGAGGAAATTCCTTTCTTTTTGGAACACTGATGACATCACGAGCACAGTGCTCTCTGCTGACATCTCTGTCCATTTTAGTAACCATGCATAGCAGATGTATGCTAAGGGCAGCATGGTGGCTCAGTGGTTAGCACTGCTGCCTTGCAGAGCTGGGAACTTGGGTTCAAATCCCACTAAGGGCAACAATAAATAAAGCGTTGTTATTATTATTATAACAACGTCAGCAGAGAGAACTGTGGTCGTGATGTCATCAGAGAGCATTCCAAAAAGAAAAGAATTTCCTCTGTAGTATTCAGCAGCTAATAAGTACAGGAAGGAATAAGATTTTTTAATAGAAGTAATTTACAAATATGTTTAACTTTCTGCCACCAGTTGATTTAAAAGAAAAAAGGTTTTCACCGGAGTACCCCTTTAAAGAGGTACTGCCATGGAAAACTTTTTTTTTTTTTTAATCAACTGGTGTCAGAAAGTTAAACAGATTTGTAAATTCTTGCCGGCTATATCTTTCATCATTGTTACAAAGTGACAGTCATTTCCATTTGGAGCTAACAAACATAGAGATCTCTATTACTTCATTATATCCTATAGACTATTGCCAGTGAATCCATCTGATTGTTGCCATAGGATACAGCAGTCTGACTGTCATTCTGTGATATCAACCTATCAGTGGAGATTTTGCAATCATTTTATAGGCTATGAACATTTTCTGGATGGTTCTATTAACCCACTAATGGTTTTTATGTAAACATTGCTATAGGCTATTAATATTTGCAATTTTACCGTGAGTTATATGGTGGTCTCAACAGATTTTTTAACCTTGTATGATTAATATATATATTACTTTTATCTAGTGAATAATGTTATACCATATCCAGTGATTTCCGTGACTTTACAAGGGCCCTGTAGGTTATTGGGATCACTGTGTACACATATATTATTAATAAATTAATTATTACCCTATGCGTGTCCATAAATCCTTGACCTTGAGCCCCAATCTTCTTTCTCTCAATTTTACATTTACCTGATACACCGTGGGTATAGGTGTACCTTTTGGGAAGCCCAGGTCTATTTCAGTCAAGATTTGAACAAGAGCCACTCCATTTTTCTCTACTAAGATTTGTAAATGACTTCTATTAAAAAAATCTTAATCCTTCCAGTACTTTTTAGGGGCTGTATACTACAGAGGAAATGCTTTTCTTTTTGGATTTCTCTTCTGTCACGACCACAGTGCTCTCTGCTGACCTCTGCTGTCCATTTTAGGAACTGGGAGAAAATCCCCATAGTGAACATATGCTGATTTGGACAGTTCCTAAAATGGACAGCAGAGGTCAGCAGAGAGCACTGTGGTCGTGACAGAAGAGAAATAGTGGGATTTGAACAAGGCCCCAGTGCTGCAAGGCAGCAGTGCTAACCTCTGAGCCACCATGCTACCCTTAGCATACATCTAATATCCACGGTTGCAAAAATGGACAGAGATGTCTGCAGAGAGTACCTGAAAAATTAGGCATATACACATGCCTGAAAAATTTGGTATTGTTGCAGCCGCTTCTGTAGCAGCGGCCATAAAAATTGCAGCACCATAACAATTGCAGCAGCAGAGGCCAGAAAAATTAGGCATGTACACATGGATGAAAAATTGGGTATTGTCGTAGCCGCATCTGTAGCAGCAGCCATAAAAATTGCAGCACGATAACAAGTGCAGCAGCAGAGGCCAGAAAAATTAGGCATGTACACCTGGCTGGAAAATTTGGTACTGTTGCAGCCGCTGCTGTAGCAGCAGCCTGAAAAATTTCTGTTTGTTTTGCCAGGCAGAAAGTGCCCTAAAACATTGCAGCTTGAACCCTAGTTGGTGGCAGATAAGTCACGCAAGTCATCCGGCATTCAGAGTTCAAATACAGCAGCGTGTGGACCATTTTTAGGCCAAGGCAGCTCATCTGATCAGGCCTTGTTCAGTCAAATGTATCGCCCAGTGTCAGTCCCTTCGGGATCCATCCCTCATTCATCTTAAGAAAGGTGAGGTAATCCAGACTTTTTTGACCAAGGCGACTCCTCTTCTCAGTGACAATACCTCCTGCTGCACTGAAGGTCCTTTCTGACAGGACACTTGAAGCGGAACAGGCCAGAAGTTCGAGCGCAAATTGGGATAGCTCAGGCCACAGGTCAAGCCGGCACACCCAGTAGTCAAGGGGTTCATCGCTCCTCAGAGTGTCGATATCTGCGGTTAAGGCTAGGTAGTCTGCTACCTGTCGGTCAAGTCGTTCTCTGATGGTGGACTCCGAAGGGCTGTGGCGATGCGTAGGACTTAAAAAGCTCTGCATGTCCTCCATCAACAGCATGTCTGTACAGCTTCTTGTCCTTGCCGGCATGTTCGTGGGAGGAGGAGGAGGATTACTTTCACCTCTTCCCCTGTTAGATCCCTGTTGTGCTGTGACATGACCCTTATACGCTGTGTACAGCATACTTCTGAATTTATTTTCGACCTGCTGAATCCTTTCCGCCTTGCTGTAATGCGGTAACATGTCAGGCACTTTTTGTTTATACCGGGGGTCTAGTAGCGTGGACACCCAGCACAGGTCGTTCTCCTTCCTCCTTTTTATACGAGGGTCCTTCAACAGGCACGCCAGCAGGAAAGACCCCATTTGCACAAGGACGGATGCCGAGCTGCTCATGTCCCGTTCCTCATCCTCAGTGATGTCAGGGAAGGTATAATCTTCTTCCCCACAGCCACATACAACACCATGGGAACCAGATAGGTGACAAGGAGCACCCTGGGATGCCTGCTGTGGTTGGTCTTCCTCCTCCTCTTCAAAGCCACATTCCTCCTCTGACTCCTCTTCCTCACAATCCTCTTCCAGCGTTGCCGCAGGTCCAGCAAGCGATGCTGATAAGGCTGTTTCTGGTGGTGATGGTGTCCACAACTCTTCCTCTTTACGCTCATCTACTGCCTGATCCAGCACTCTTTGCAGGGCACGCTCCAGGAAGAAAACAAACGGTATGATGTCGCTGATGGTGCCTTTGGTGCCACTGACCAGGTTTGTCACCTCCTCAAAAGGACGCATGAGCCTACAGGCATTGCGCATGAGCCTTCAGTGACGTGGCAAAAAAATTCCCAGCTTCGCAGATGATGTCCTAGCACCCCGGTCATACAAATATTCGTTGTCGGCTTTCTCTTGTTGGAGCAGGCGGTCGAACATTAGGAGTGTTGAATTCCAACGTGTCGGGCTGTCGCAAATCAAGTGCCTCACTGGCATGTTGTTTTGCCGCTGGATATCTGACAAGTGCGCCATGGCCATGTAGGAACGCCTGAAATGGCCACACACCTTCCTGGACATCCTGTAAGCCTGGGTACTTGAGCACAAAGCATTGTACAATCAGATTACACACATGTGCCATGCACGGCACATGTGTCAAGTTGCCCAACCTCAATGCCGGCAACAAATTTGTTCCGTTGTCACAAACCACCTTGCCGATCTCCAGTTGGTGTGGAGTCAGCCACTGTTCCACCTGTGCTTTCAGGGCTGACAGGAGCGCTGGTGCGGTGTGACTCTCCGCTTTGAGGCAAGTCAACCCCAAGATGGCGTGACACTGCCGTATCCGGGATGTGGAAGAGCACCTGGGTAGCTGGGGGGGGGGGTGCTGGTGATGTGCAGCAAGACGCAGCAGTGGAAGAGGACTCGGCCGAGGATGTTATGGAAGAGGATGGAGTAGGAGGAGTAGAGGAGGTGGCAGCAGGCCTGCCTGCAAGTCGTGGCGGTGTCACCAACTCCTCTGCAGAGCCACGCATTCCATACTTGGCAGCCGTCACCAGGTTTACCCAATGAGCAGTGTAGGTGATATACCTGCCCTGACCATGCTTTGCAGACCAGGTATCAGTGGTCAGATGGACCCTTGCCCCTACACTGTGTGCCAGACATGCCATAATTTCCTTTTGCACAATGGAGTAAAGGTTGGGAATTGCCTTTTGTGCAAAAAAATTTTGTCCGGGTACCTTCCACTGTGCTGTCCCAATGGCTACAAATTTTTTAAAGGCCTCAGACTCCACCAGCTTGTATGGTAAAAGCTGGCGGGCTAGCAGTTCCGACAAGCCAGCTGTTAGACGCCGGGCTAGGGGTGACTTTGAGACATTGTCTTCTTGCGCTCAAACATCTCCTTGACAGATACCTGACTGTGGACAGATGAGCAGGAACTGCTCAAGGCAAGATACTTAGAGGTGGATGGTTGAGAGGGGGCAAGGAGGGCAGCAGTGGTTGACCTGGCTGAAGATGCTGGACCAGGAGGAGGATGGCGGCTTTGACTTTGTGTGCTGCTTGTACTGACGTGTTGATCCCATAGGCGTTTGTGATGTGACATCATGTGCCTTCGCAAAGCAGTTATGCCTAGGTGGGTGTTGGACTTCCCACGACTCAGTTTCTTCTGGCACAGGTTGCAAATGGCCTCGCTGCTGTCAAAGGCAGACACACAAAAAAAATGCCACACTGCTGAGCTCTGCGATGACGGCATTCTGGTGGTGGCAACAGTATACGTTGATTGGCGTCCTGTCTGGCTGAACCCGGGTGCCGATGCATGCTGTCTGACTGTGCCACTAGCTCCTTGCGACGACCTCCCCCTGCTTCCAACTCGTCTCCTCCCCCTCTCTGTCTCCCAATCTGAACTTTCACACTGTTCTTCTCTTCTAGCGGGCACCCATGTGGCATCCACGTACACATCGTCATCATCAACACCTTCACCGCTATCTGACACCTCAAGAAAGGAAGCAGCAGCGGGTACAACATCATCATCACACTGTACGTCCATGTGTGTAATGCTGCCTGACTGAGACATATCCATGTTAACTACATCCTCTGGCAATAATGGTTGTGCATCACTCATGTCTTCAAACTGATGTGTAAATAACTCCTCTGACGGATCAAGTAAAGCTGCTGTGGTGCTAGTGTTGGTGGTGGCGGCAGGCGGGCAAGTGGTAGCATGAGAGGTGCCCGAAGCTAAGCTAGAGGAGGAGAAGGACGGTGTGTCAAGGTTCTGAGCGGAAGCTTTAGTAGTAGATTGGGTGTCTTGTGATAGCCGGTCAACTAAGTCCTCTAGGGCCAAAGGGAATCCCAGCACCACAACGGCCCCTGCGGGATGGCCTTCCTCTGCCTGTCATTTTTTTGGTTAAATTTGCACAACTGTCACACCTAATGTGATTTGCACTAGGGTGACACAATTTGCCCTGCAGGCAAGAAAAATGGCAACTGTGACGTGAACTAACAGTGACAACTGATTTTGTTTAACAGCCAAAAAAAGGTATTTTTTTTTAAATTTGCACAACTGTCACACCTAATGTGATTTGCACTAGGGTGACACAATTTGCCCTGCAGGCAAGAAAAATGGCAACTGTGATGTGAACTAACAGTGATGACTGATTTTATTTAACAGCCAAAAAAGGTATTTTTTTTTAATTTGCACAACTGTCACACCTACTGTGATTTGCACTAGGGTGACACAATTTGCCCTGCAGGCAGGAAAAATGGCAACTGTGACGTGAACTAACAGTGACGACTGATTTTATTTAACAGCCAAAAAAAGGTATTTTTTTTAATTTGCACAACTGTCACACCTAATGTGATTTGCACTAGGGTGACACAATTTGCCCTGCAGGCAGGAAAAATGGCAACTGTGACGTGAACTAACAGTGACGGCTGATTTTAACAGCCAAAAAAGGTTGTTTTTTATTTTATTTGCACAACTGTCACACCTAATGTGATTTGCACTAGGGTGACACAATTTGCCCTGCAGGTAGAAAAAATGGCAACTGTGACTTGAACTAACAGTGACGGCTGATTTTATTTAACAGCCCAAAAAGTTTTTTTTTTTTATTTGCACAACTGACACACCTAATGTGATTTGCACTAGGGTGACACAATTTGCCCTGCGGGCAGGAAAAATGGCAACTGTGACGTGAACTAACAGTGACGACTGATTTTATTTAACAGCAAAAAAAGGTATTTTTTTTTAATTTGCACAACTGTCACACCTAATGTGATTTGCACTAGGTTGACACAATTTCCCCTGCGGGCAGGAAAAATGGCAATTGTGACGTGAACTAACAGTGACGGCTGATTTTATTTCACAGCCAAAAAAGGTTTTTTTTTTTATTTGAACAACTGTCACACCTAATGTGATTTGCACTAGGGGGACACAATTTGCCCTGCAGGCAAGAAAAATGGCAACTGTGACGTGAACTAACAGTGACGACTGATTTTATTTAACAGCCAAAAAAGGTTTTTTTTTTTGCACAACTGTCACACCTAATGTGATTTGCACTAGGGTGACACAATTTGCCCTGCAGGCAGGAAAAATGGCAACTGTGATGTGAACTAACAGTGATGACTGATTTTATTTAACAGCCAAAAAAGGTATTTATTTTTTTTATTTGCACAACTGTCACACCTAATGTGATTTGCACTAGGATGACACCATTTGTCCTGCAGGCAGGAAAAATGTAAACTGTGACGTGAACTAACAGTGATGACTGATTTTATTTAACAGCCAAAAAAGGTATTTTTTTTTTAATTTGCACAACTGTCACACCTAATGTGATTTGCACTAGGGTGACACCATTTGCCCTGCAGGCAGGAAAAATGTCAACTGTGACGTGAACTAACAGTGATGACTGATTTTATTTAACAGCCAAAAAAGGTATTTTTTTTTATTTGCACAACTGTCACACCTAATGTGATGCGCACTAGAGTGACAATGAGCAGGCGCTGCTGATGTGGCGCCCCCTTCATGTATCCCTATGAGATGTTTGTGGGGGGGGGTGTCGGCCGCCGTGTCATGCTGGGGATGGCCCCCCATCCTGCGCACTGCCAGGGCCCCGTACAAGAGATCACAGGGGGGCCCAGCGGTCGGACCCCCCGCAATCTATAACTTATCCCCTATCTTTCGAATAGGGGATCGGTTATATACCACTATAGTTTTACTTTAATTTGCTGACAGTGCAGTTACCTAGAGAGAGTGTGTACCTCTTGTGATGTATGCCAAAAGGACACCATTTTTGTGTACTTTCGATCAATGCAGCCCTATTGATGAGTTTGTTGGACGTGCCGTGAGCTATCCCAGTGCAATTCACCCTTAGAAAAATATAAGTGGGATTTAGTAAACTACTAGCCTGATGACATTAGAATTAAGTTTTAGGTGGCAATAGGGAGAAGCTTTTGTTCACGTTTTTAACCAAGGAGCGAAAGATGATATATAAACCATAGATTTAAGATATTTATGTCACAGTTATTTGTCTAAATAATGGAAGACTTTTAAAGCCAGGAATAAACTCGAAAAGCAGATGTATTTTATGGGTTACATATACTAGTGGCAATAACATTGGCAGATAAATTAAATTCAGGAAAATGTAACAAAAAATATATAAAACAATGAAACTTTAGATTTATACAGAAACAATCTAAAACAATAAAAATGTAATCTGGTATGGTATAGTCATAGTAAAGATATAAATTGCTCCCCAGTAAAAACCCGTTTGGTTGACTATATTCAAAATTAGATGAAAAAAAAAAAGAAAGTCAATTTTACACAAGAAGGAAAAAAAATATCCAAGACATAATTGTCGGAACGTTCCACGTTTAATATGGAATTTTATAATGAAATTGATCATAATTTTTGTAAACACAGTTGCTCTTATAAACGGTTTAGGAAGCCGTGTCATTGGTTAAAATCTCTGCACATTTTTTTTGTGGATAAGGTTTTATTGATGACTTGATGCTATAAAAGCTTTGGGGCAAACTTTTCCAAATGCAAACTGTTTAAAACGTTATACCGCGTTCGCAAATTATTCAGAAGGAACAGATTTCCAGACATTTACGGCACCTTTCCACATGCTGTTGGGAAATAGATCTATTCCAGACTTTTTTTTTTGGGTTGGTATTTTTTTGGGAAATCTGGTTTCCAAATGACTCCCATTGAAACCGCTGAAGTTTGTCCCTATTAAATCTCTCCAATTATTAATTAGCGCAACACCTGACAGCATGTCACGGGCCGCAAGACTTTAATCTATATTTATTTTCCCTCTATGTCGGCCACATTGGTTTCTCCTGGTTGCTGGAAAGAGCAAGTAGGAAATATTTTTTTTAATGGATCAACTGCAAGGTTTCTTCCTTTCTCTGTCAGAGAGAAATGATAAAAAATCCTTTTATCACTCTACAAGTTGTTAATGTTCTACCTCGGGACCTCTTCATCTGTAATAAACATCTTAAGGAAATATGTAGCCCTTGGGAAAGGTCACTTAATTTCCTCATGGCCTCCCATACGTAATGGTTTTTATTGCATGCAGGTGCTTGGGTACAATAGCAGAGCTTGCTAATAAACGTCAAGGAAGGAACAGGTACCACCTACCTCTGGATGGCGGAGTGCACCTGTTTGAGAAGCATAGATAGATAGGGGGACAGGATGGGCCTAGCCAAAGCCATGGAAACACCAAGGTCATTCTCGAAGGGTAGAATGAAAAGGATCGAATGGGAAGGCAAATACTATGACCCTGTAGCTTCATTGTTTCTTTGGGATAGGTCATCTTAGGCATCATGGAAAGCACCGATGAATAGGTTTTGGATATGTTTTAATTGTATTCCTTTAGAAAACCAACTTTCCTCAACGAAGACGCTCCCTCAAAGAAAACACTCTATATGCCATTACCTCCTAACTTTAAAGGGGTTTTCCGGGGAGCAGAAAAGATCTCACCTGTTCTGCTCGCGGTGCTCACTTCTGCCCTCTGCATTTGGATAAGAGATAAGATGTCTGATCGTGGGGACCCCCGCGATCTCCGGCACAGCACCCTAGTCATCTGGCACGGAGCAAACTCCCCTCTGGCGACTACAGCTGCCATGTCCCCTCCATTCATGTCTATGGGAGGAGGCGTGACGGCTAGACATGAATGGAGGGGGCGTGGTGTGATTTCATGAACACGGAAGCACCAAGCTTCCGTGTTACGCACACCGCTGCTGCCGGCCCGGAAATCGCGGGGGTCCTTTGTATAGGTCCTTTGTTTTTAGTTGGGATTGGTGAGACCTTTTAGCGTGGCACTCTGGGAATAACACCACCTAGCAATTTGTATACTGTATAAATATATACATATATATGTAGCTGGGGGATGCCCATCTCCAACCGTTCCCAAAGACCTTCGGTGGTACACCAAACTGGTGAGAAGATCTGAGAGGAATCCCGATTCAAAAACATACTACTTGTTTTGAATATCCACACATAAAATATACATAGGGGGAGATTTATCAGAAACCTGTGCAGAGGGAAAGTTGCTGAGTTGCCCATGGCAACCAATCAGATTGCTTCTTTCATTTTTAACAAGGCCTCTGCAAAATGAAAGAAGCAATCTGATTGGTTGCTATGGGCAACTGGGCAGCTTTTCCTCTACAAAGGTTTTGATAAATCTCCCCCAGGATGTTTCTATTTGTCATAAGGAAAAGGCAGTTCGGTATGGAGACTTCTTTTCAGGCAATGCTCCATTGGAAGGGAAAAAAAAAGTATGCAAAGTAGCTCTGCTCCAGAAGGAAGAAAACTATTTCATATTGGCCAATCCAAAATTTCCACCCATATTTAGACGTCTGTTTGGGAGTCATTGCCCCCACATTAGTACTTGGCAGGATGGAGCGGGGCTCTAAATATAGCTAAGGTAGCAGATCCTGACTCTCAATGGAGAGGGCCGTATCATAGAGACTTAGATTTTCAGGCAATGATAGGGCATTCCGGTGAAAAAATGTTTTTTTTTTTCCATATCAACTGACTTCAGAAAGTTAAACAGATTTGTAAATGACTTCTAATAAAAAGTCTTAATCCTACCAGTACTTATCAGCTGCTTAAGTTGAGTTGTTGTTTTCTGTCTGACCACAGTGCTCTCTGCTGCCACCTCTGTTCATGTCAGGAACTGTCCAGAGCAGGAGAGGTTTGCTATGGGGACTTGCGCCTACTCTGGACAGTTCCTGAGACAGAGGTGTCAGCAGAGAGCACTGTTGTCAGACAGAAAACAACTCAACTTCAGCAGCTTATAAGTACTAGTAGGATTAAGATTTTTTAATAGAAGTAATTTTTAACTGTTTAACTTTCTGGAGCCAGTTGATATTTCACCAGAATACCCCTTTAATGGAGTAAAATCTGCAGATTCACTCTCCTCCAGAATGAAGAATATTGTCTCATACTAGCCAAATCAAAGTCTCCCCCAGAAGGAAGAGTCACCTATCTGTATACAACTGTTTCAGGGTTCCTTTTGCCCCTTGTTATACAGAGAAGGGTACTGTTGGCTTGAACGATAACAAGTGAAGGGAGTATTGATTCTCACTGAAGAGAGACAGCGGTGTGTGGACAAAAATAATTCTATAAATTACTTAGTGTAGTATATTGGAATACATCGATGTCATATGTTATAGTTACATTTCATGTGATATGACATTTTATCCACTTTTATCCAAATGCATTGTTAGACTGGAGTTCTTTGGGCCCACCAAGGGAAATTATTCTAGGGGCCTTCATAAATATAGAGCATGCCCAATTTTATTTGCATTGCTTTGTTATCCTCACACACAGGACATACCACCAATAAGGTCTAAAAATGTATCTGTAAACAAACCCAAAACAAATAGTCACTGGCAACTGGCTCTAAAGTCAGATCGCCAGGATTCGTCTTTTGCTGGATCTTTCAGACCCATTAGTGTATCAGGCCTTAAAGGGGTACTCCACTGCCCTACCGTTTGGAACATTTTGTTCTGAGCGCTGGGTGCGGCTGCGGGGTCATGATGTCATGATCACGCCTCCCATTATGTCACACCACGCCCCCTCAATGGGAGTCTATGGGAGGGGGCGTGGCGGCTGCCACGCCCCCTCCCATAGACTTCCATTGAGGGGGTGTGGTGTGATGTCCTGAGGGGCGTGGCCATGATGTCATGACCCCCGCATCCCACACCCAGAGTTCGGAACAAAACGTTCCGAACGCTGGGCAGTGGAGCAACCCTTTAAAGTCATTAAAAGATCTTCTAATCTATGGGCCAATCTAACTCTTGCTTGTAGAAAAAAGTGCTGTATGGGAAGTGAAGAGTGAAGGGGCGCCATGTCTGGGACTATTCTTCATTAATAATACATGAGAATTTTAATGATCATATTCTATTACTTTTTATTATATTTTTTTCTAAAGAGTTCATAAACAGTAAGGCAAATGGAATAACTTTAAAATATACATGCACACCTATATTGTGTGAATAGGCACAAACGTTAGAGCAACCCAACCATCCTGCGCTACCAACTAAATTCATGTGCAGAATAAAGTGGACCTAAACATTCCTACATAACATTTTTTTAACATGCCCTAAGTTGCCAGCAATGTGACCAGGTCAATCTCATTCGGTTCTTTTTCTCATACATACATATGGGGTACTCTTATTTGGCACCTCACTGAGATTTGCTTCCCCCTGGATAAAGTAGGTTTAGTGAGTGTTAAGCCCATACTACCCATAAGGCTTTGTGTTGAGAACATGCAGACAAAGTCTATTTCTGGATAAATCTATATGGATTGACTATATTACATATCAGGATTAACGTGTATTTTGATATATCAGCTATGAGATTGTTCCTAACTAAACCATATACAGTGGTCCCTCGACAGACAATCATTTGCTCTGAGAGGCCATCGTATGTTGAAGGCAGTATCAACATACGATGCTGCCGTGTGTCAGGGCCATCGCAAAAACGGCTATCTGGCCGTGCTGACAGCTTGAGCTGCCACAGGATAGCCGTTTAATGTGCCCGGTTCTGCCTGACTGAGCTCCGCCCACAGTGTGTTCTCCCTCCCTGACATACAGTGAGGACGAGGAGGTGCTGCTCACCGTCTCCCTGTCCTTCCAGGGCTGCCGCCACTACCTTCTGCCTCCCGGAGTCGGCGCTGCTGGCTTGTGTGGCCGCCCCGATACTTCCGGTATCCGGGCGGTAATAGAGAGGAGAGCTGTCATGTACAGTACTGCGGCTCCTGATTGCAACAGTGCCCGGCGCTGTGCGGGAGGAGGGGGCAGCTGCTTCTGCCTAGGAGCTTCATGCAGCGATCACTGAGCAACTGTACCAGCAGGTGGGACCCGGGCACTCACTGGCAGTAGCTGGATTCTATGAGTTCTGTCCTCCTCTCCCGGGACTAAGATAAGGTGAACTGCAACTCCCCGTACACACAATACACCACATACATCAATGTTTCCCAACCAGGGTGCCTCCAGCAGTTGCAAAACTACAACTCCCAACATGTTCAGACAGTCAATGGCTGTACAGGCATGATACTGCTGGAGGCACACTGATTTCTTAAACACTCCCCATACACTCAACATACAATGGTTGTCCTGGGACCAAATTTCTGTTTTTTATTCAATGTATGTACTCAACATACGATGGTCTCAACTAACAATGGTCATCCTGGAACCAATTGATATCGTAAGTTGAGGGACCACTGTACAGAGCAGGAATACACTATGTTCACACTCCATTTTTTATCTCCAGTCTTTTTATTCCAAAAATGTCATTATTTGGCTGATTTATGGTACAAAAGGCCTTTTTTTGTTATTGAGTCCAATAGAACTTAACGGAAAAATGGCTGCTACTGCGCACATGGCATTATTTACAGTGGTACTCCGGAGGAAAGAGAAAAAATTCAAATCAACTGGTAACAGCAGGTTATTTAGATCGGAAAAGTACTTCTATTTAAAAATCTTAAGTCTTCCGGTACTTATCAGCTGTTGTAAACCCTACAGGAAGTCATGTAGTCTTTCCAGTAAGACATGGTACTCTCTACTGCCACCTCTGGCCATGTCAGGGACTGTCCAGAACATGAGCAAATCCCCACAGCAAACCTCTCCAGCATACAGTACGGGAAGGCTATACATTTTTTAAATAGAATTTAAATAGGTTATTTTAAAGTGCCCCTTTAATGGCCCTTGTTCACAAAAGATGACTGCAGAAAAATGGCCTTTTAGCTGGTAAAAAAGATGGTTAAAAATTATATATTAAATATCCACCAGTTTCCACACAAATTCATGGATTCTGATACTTGTAAAAAAAAATAAAATAATGTCTAAATGTTTTGGTAAACAATGAAGTAATTTTTCATCAGTCAAAACCGATTTCACCATATATGGTACATTTATTGGTAACACTCTATGTGGATGATAGATATGAGATAGATAGATAGATAGATAGATAGATATGAAATAGATAGATAATGAATATATATATATATATATATATATATATATATATATATATATATATAAATAGATATGAGAGAGAGATATATGAGATAGATAGATACATATGAGATAGATAATAATAATAATAATTTTATTTATATAGCGCCTACAGATTCCGCAGCGCTTATAGATAGATATATATGAGATAGATAGATATATAAATGTAGGTAGGTAGATAGATATGAGATAGATAGATAGATAGATAGATATGAGATAGATAGATAGATAGATATGAGATAGATAGATATGAGATAGATAGATAGATATGAGATAGATAGATATGAGATAGATAGATAGATATGATATAGATAGATAGATATGAGATAGATAGATATGAGATAGATATGAGATAGATAGATATGAGATAGATAGATAGATAGATTATAGATAGACAGATAGATAATGAATAGATAGATAATAGATATATAAATATAAATAGATAAATATAAGAGAGATAGATATGAGATAGATAGATATGAGATAGATATCAATAACCGTGTGTGTACAAGGCCTTACTGCCATCTTTCATGCATTTTGTCTAATTCATTCATATATCTCCCACTTTTTCATTAGATAGATAAATAGAGGAAATATCAAGCATTTAAATTTATCACAAGTATTTTCCCTTGTGAGATAACAAACCAAAACACAAAAATGGCAGCATTTACTACTTATATTTGTAAAACAATTAAAACCACAAACATATAGGGTATTCTGACATGACAGATCTTTCAAATGGGGCTAACCCTTATTCAGGCTACTCAACTAAGAATCCACGTCACTTCTTATTTTCCGTGGAGCAAATTTTTTTTTTAAATCTGGAAAATATCCAAGTTGTAATCTACAGTGTGAACTACGGCAGAGCAAGATCCACCCAGTTTTCACACAAAATTCTAAATTCTGATCCTTGTTATAAAAAAATATATAAATGTTTTGATAAATAAAAAAATCATTCTTCATCAGTTAGAACTGGTTTCACCAAATATGTTACAATCATTGGTAACAATCTATGTGGATGAGATAATAGATAGATACGATAGATAGATATTAGATATATAGATAATAATAGATATGAGAGAGATAGATAGATAGATACGAGAAAGATAAATTGATAGATATGAGAGAGATAGATAAATTGATAGATAGATAGATATGAGATAGATAGATAAATAGATATGAGATAGATAGATAAATAGATAGATACAAGATATACAGATAAATAGATAGATGATAGATATGAGATAGATAGATATGAGATAGATAGATGGATGGATAGATAGATAGATGATAGATAAATGATAGATAGATATGAGATAGATATATAGATTGATAGATATGAGATAGATAGATAGATAGATAGATATGAGATAGATAGATAGATAGATAGATAGATATGAGATAGATAGATATGAGATAGATAGATAGATAGATAGATAGATATGAGATGGAGAGATGATAGATAGATGTGAGATAGATAGATACAAGATAGATAAATTGATAGATATGAGAGAGAGAGAGATAAATGATAGATAGATAGATATGAGATAGATAGATGGATAGATAGATGATAGATAAATGATAGATAGATATGAGATTGATAGATAGATATGAGATAGATAGATAGATAGATAGATAGATACATGATAGATAGATAGATAGATAGATAGATAGATATGAGATAGATAGATAGATATGAGATAGATAGATAGATAGATAGATATGAGATGGATAGATGATAGATAGATATGAGATAGATAGATAGATGATAGATAAATGATAGATAGATAGATAGATAGATATGAGATAGATAGATAGATTGATAGATAGGTATGAGATAGATAGATGATAGATAAACAGATAGATAGATAGATAGATAGATAGTTAGATAGATAGAGTCGTAAAATATAGGAAAAGAAAAATGTTTTCCAATCATGAATTTTCCTTCCATAAAAGGAAATACTAGACAAATTCATCTTTTCATTGAAGTTCAAGTATTTCACACTTTTAGTAAACTGGTCTATCCAGAGGCTTCTATTTGCCTCTAAGTGATTGGTCTTAACTCCAAGTGCAAATCTCATTTAGAGATTTTTGTATTATTATTTTAGCCACAAGGCTCCATAATCACAAGAAAAATATTATAAGTGGAAAAATCATTTAATTTCCATTTTTAGATCACTGCCATTGTAGCATTTACAAGACCAGTGAAATGGGATCCATGTGGCCAGATATTACTTTTCCATGGACCTAAGGACATTGACATATTTAAATAGGAGAATTTTCATACTAGTGAAAATACAGGAAATAAAACATATCAAACACCAAATTAAAATGTTTAGTATTTTCAAGATGATTTCACAACAAAAACTGAATAGGAAAAAATTGTTACAAAATGTATTCTTTTTTGTAAAAAATTGACAGCTAAAAAATATTTTTATACCCATGAAAGTGTACTGTCAATATAGTATTCATTTTAAAGTTCTTTATGTCATTATACAGTTTTTGAACATTTTAAAGAAACAGCGCACATATTTGTTTCATTCATGTATAATGCGCTAGGAAAAAATTGCCTATATATACCGTATTTAGGAAATGATTAGCAGGAGAAAAACCCCCCATAAAGTTTTCATTTTGAAGTCTTCCACAATATGTATTTTTTATAATCTATATGTTTTTACATACAATAAATACATTTAAAAAAAAGAAATCAATAAAAGAAATAAAATAAAATTCTTCTAAACAATGAAAAAACTATTATTTTTCACAATAACGTTCAACTTTTCGTTAAATTTTGTCAAATATTTTCATCTTACACCTAGCTTACTAGTTTTATAGCGTATACTACGTAATGTTAATGTTTTTACCATTGTGTCTTTAAAAACAATCAAAAAGTTGCATTGTAAAATACATATAAAAGAAGTGAATCTACTTTGTATACAACATATTATTGGGAATTTACAGTATTCAAATAAGTAGTTTAGAAAACGAAGGAATAGTTGACGTGAATGTTTCTAATAAATCAAATATAAGCAATTTTAGGTTTATACTGTACAATAAATAGGTTGATCAGCCCTCCCTTTAACCATAGACCGTGGCTGTAAACGGTTGTATTAGAGCCAACTTTCTTGTAGGTTCTGTTTTCAAAAGGTTTGTGGCTTTTTCAATTCTGTATTGAAATTTTACAGTGTTTATTTAGTGATCCTAATGGGTCATTTACAACAACAGTTTGTCTAAAAAGATTGTCGTTTTTTATGTAATTTATTTTTTATTTTGACAGATTAAACTATTTAGCGCTAAACTACCCGCTAAAATGGCTATTCTGAGTTGTCCTATCTTACTTCTTACTTCAACAATACATACGTAAATTATTTCATGTTTCAAATTTTTTTTAGTATATATTTGCTTTTTATATATATATATATATATATATATATATATATATATGTATATATAAATAAATAAAATATATATATTTTTTATAATATATATTTCAACTTATAATATAAGTATATATATTTATATATATCATATATATATATACTTTATATGATATATATATATTTATAATATATATATATATATATATATATATATACCGTACTTATATCATAAGTTGAAATATATATTATAAAAAATATATATATATATTTCTATATATATATATATATATATATATATATATATATATATATATATATATATATATATATACCTACCAAGTAGGTGAAATATGAGTAACAAGAAAATTATACAAAAATATAAAAGAATCCAAAAATATTTTTACTTTGCAAAATAAAAAAATAAAAAAACAATATTACGTTTCAGTAATAATTGGAACTGACAAAGCGCATATTTCAAAAACTATTTTTAAAACAATTTTTTTTTATTCTGAAAAGAGTTACATAAAACACAATGAACATAAATAATTCATGATATGTTACTTTTACTATATTCATGACTAAAGAATAAATGGGCTTAAAAAAAGGCACTACCTTTAAGAAATAGAATTAAGAAAAATGTGGATAGAGAAAGACATTTTTCTTTTTTATTCTTCTACTACACAAATGACACCTAATAAACCAATTTTAGATACCGTAGTAGAAAATATTTGCAAACTATTTCACAAATTAAAAAAAAAAATTTTTTAATTGTTTAAATTGTTTATTTAAATGTATGATTTTTTTTTTTTGTATTATTAACTTCTGGGAGCCACAAACCTAAAAAAAATAATTATATATATATATATTTTTTTTTTTATAATATGAAATGTAAGATTAAATAATGACATGGACTCTTTGCAGAGAAATACATTTTTTTGTTTGCAAATGTTTTCACTAACAAATCCCCTAATATTTCGCAAATTACACTTAAAAACATCCCAAAAATTTTAAAATTCTGATGCGATAAAAAAAAAAAATATTACAATAACTTCAAACTGAAAATTTGAAGTCATATTCGGAAATTTTCTGTTACTATTTGATATTGCACTTTGGTAAAGCAAATACTGCGGCTTGTTGGCTGTATTTGTACTAGTAACCACGGTTATGAATATATAAGTATTTCACATCTTGCATCACCTTCTTGCTGACATGCAGGTTTTACAGGGATCTCCTTTAAGTAGCAATTACAATATTTAGTGGATAAAGATTTTTTATTTTAATATATATATATATTTTTTATTTTTCCGCTATATATCGTAATTGCAACTCAAAAGGAGATTTTTTTCCCCCAAAAAATATGTAATGTATGGCAAATAAATAAATAAATAAGTAAATTGTAACTGAAAACATTTTTATTTGTATAAATCTAAATTAAACTATTTTGGGACGTCTGGTACTTGCAATAGTAACCTATAACCTGGAGTGATTAGTATTATGTATTTTTCCGCCTTTACCATATTTGCACAACATCTTAATGACTTGTCTGTTTCCACTTTCTCCCCATACAGGCCACAATATTAGAAGGCTTTTGTAGCAGACCAACCTGTTTGAATGTTCCATTCCCAGAATCCTCCAGGGCCTCCCAGTGTTATAGATTGGTTCCTTTCTGTTTTTTTTTTTATCTGCCTTACCTCCAAATTCCGCAACAAGATTTGGGTCCATTTGACAACTTGCCGATTTGATTTCAATTTTTTTATTTTTTTTTACAAAAAATAAAATAAAATAAATAAATGTTTCAAATTTTAAAATAAAATAAATACAATAATGTTAGACTGTTTCTCTAGCAAGGTGAGATCTTTAGTACCGCCACTTTGCAAATGTCTAATTTCGGAAAAGATTTGCGCCTTTTAACTAAGCTCTGACAGCATGAAATCTTTGCAGTGTTTTCCCAATAAGACAGTGGCAGGAAACTAGAGTTCTAACAAACTTAACCCATTTCTTGCCAGAGGGCACTTTAACCGCTGGTTCCTTATTTTGCTGCTTTGACAGTCCAGAGGTTAATGACTAATAAAATCTGGGAAATTGGGGAAATGTTTTCTCTTAAAATCTTGAAAGAGGAAAAAAAAAAATACTTTATAACCTTGATGCTTGAGGAAGATCAGAACCTGACTCATAGAGTGGGAGTTTGTTTCTTGTCCCGATAAAATAAAATAAAAAAAAACCATAGTGAATATCAGTAGCACCTTCATCCAACTCAACTCAATTACCTTAACTGGTTTCATGTGGCCAGAAGTCATTTCACAAAGATTAACAAGGAAGAAGGATGAACTGACACAATCTCCGGGGATGTAATTTGCCAATAATGCCGCAAAAATCATAATTCTGCTCATGAAATGTTATGGTTTGCCGTATTGTCACACCTTCACCTGTCCACCTCTCTGTTCTAGTGTGCAAATGCTTTTATACCTTTATACCTGCTCTCTTAGGATTATATACAGTTCACATCAAACAATATATATACATAGCTGTGCACATCCGGACTCAGCTAGTCATTTGTTAAAAAGATTTAAAAAAAAACAAAAAAACACTCTAGGTTATCTGTTTTCTATGAATAGACACACAAAGGGGGGAGATTTATCAAAACCTGTCGATTGGAAAAGTTGCTGAGTTGCCCATAGCAACCAATCAGATCGCTTCTTTCATTTAAAAAAAAAAAAGGCCTCTGAAAAATTAAAGAAGCGATCTGATTGGTTGCTATGGGCAACTGGGCAACTTTTCCTCTGGACAGGTTTTGATAAATCTCCCCCACAAAGTGGCAGTGGTGTTGTCTTTTGTCTGAAAAGGCTGTATATGTTGAAGACATTTTCCACAAATAATTTTTTTTCCCTTCATGCAAAATAGGGTATAAACGTAAGATGGCTGAAGGTCCATCTGATCAATAGAATAGGGGTCCCAATTCCCCATGTCTCCTTTTTCTCCTTATTGCACAACCGCAGTAAGGGCTCGTTCCCATATACTTGGTGATCCGGCTAATTTTCCATGGTAGAAAAACACCAGAGGTAAACTGGTGGGAGAACCAACCCCATTGTCGTCAATGGGTTCATTCTCACCCTCTGGTGGGTTAGTAATACAATGGACAGGTGCAAATGCTGGATAACAAAATATGGGTGTTTTTCCCTATCCAGCCCTGAACTTTTTTTTGCAAAATGGGTAACAAGGCTGGGTGACGATTGATGCATTTTTGAAGAAGAAAAGGAAGAAAAACGAGCATGCACTGTTACTTTCAAAGTCTATGAGGCTAAAGTGGAAAGTTCGACTGTTTCCATTAGCCCATAAACTTCAAAGGGGTTGTCTGGCCAAAGAATAGCACCCGCATTCTATGCGGGGCTGCGTCTCCAATCTCGGAAAGCTCTTTGTTTCCGGGACTGGAGATGCGACGTAACGCCACGCACCCTCCATTCAATTCTATTGGAGGGGGTGGGACGGTCGTGGATGGAGGGGGTGTGGCGCTACATCACATTTTACAGTCCCGGAAACAAAGAACTTTCCGAGACTGGAGACGCAGACCCGCAAAGAGATCACGGGGGGTCCCAGCGGCAGGCCCCCTGTGATTAGATGTCTTTGGCCTGATAACCCCTTTAAATGAAGTTCAGACCTCTGTTCTAATGATGATTGAGGCCTCCACCATTCAGCAATGTATCATCTATTTTGAGGATAGGTGATGGATGTTATTTGTGGGAAAACCCTTTAAAGACACAAATAAATAAAATACATCCGTTCTAAGAAATGTTTCTAAGGGTACGTTCCCACACGGCGTATTTTGCTGCGTATTTGCTGCGTATTTGGTGCTGCGTATTTTCCTACCCATTGACTTCAACAGAGAAAATAAAATACGCAGCAGCAAATACGCAGCAAATACGCCGTGTGGGAATGTACCCTTAAAAAGTGTTTCTAAGATAAATCATTATGATAGGTGTCAACAAGATCACAGTTTTTACAGTGGTTTTGTGTTTTTATCCTTTTTATTCAGTCATTTGGTCTTTATGTCAAATAACGTGGATAGGACACATCGTGCTAAAGTTCCTTTTTCTTTTAAATTTCACTTTCAACTCTTTACTATAGCTAAAAGAAATGTGAATTTCCCATGGTAATTCCCATGCCAATCCCCAACTTTCTTGAGACGACCAACCAAAATTGCACAAAAATTGGTCTTTTAGGGAAGTGGTCTTCTCAAAGAATGGATAATAAATGAGGAATTGAAAATCTGTCACAGAAAATCCAGTCTTGGTAAGAAGGTGATCTTCTCAAAGAAGTGGTCTTTTGTAGATTTTTCACTATATTAGACTATTTGCTTTAGTCTGGTCGCGAAAGTGGCAACAACTGGTAGTAAAAACTCACAGGTAGCACAAACCGGCAGAATATCTGATCTTTTTAATAATAATTGTCTGCCAGAACATTCTTGCAGACTGAATTTTCCGCATTTTGACTTATGGTCGAAGCACCAGCTTTCAACCACCATTGTCTCTTGCTGTGTTTATCAGATATAAAGTAATGGTTTTGTTAAATATTCTATTCTAAGGCATGGTGCATACGGTTAGGCTACATTCACCCTAGTGTCATAGCTCCATCACACACTCCATTCATGATAGAAAAAAAACTGAGTTGAATGATCTGTTGCATATTACACACGAACAGATCCTGACAGGCCCCACTGACTTCAAATAGGGTCTATCTGGTTTCCTTTGTTTTGTTGGATTTAAAGGGGTGCTCCGGTGCTCCAGCATTCTGAACATTTTGTTCAGAACACTCAGGGCTGGAGGCCGTGATCGTGACATCACATCACTTCCCTCCATTCATGTCTATGGGAGGGGGCGTGTCAGCCGACACGCCCCCACCCATAGACATGAATGGAGGGGTCGTGGTGTGACAGAATGAGGGGCATGGCCGTGACGTCACAACCACTGCCGCAGTGCTGTGGAAGATCACGGGGGCCCCCGAGGCAGGACCCCCGCGATCAGATATCTCATTCCCTATCCTTTGGATAGGGGATAAGATGTCTAGCAGCGGAGTACCCCTTTAAGCAAAGAAGAAAAAAAACTGACCTGCAGTACTTTTTTTCTCCACTCAAGTCCCATCATTACAACCGATTCAGCATTCGGAGCTCCAATGCTGATGTGAACAAGGCCTTAGCTGTGCAGAGTCAACATACCACCCCTACCACATATGCATGCGATTCAATACAGAATCGGACCGAAAAAGGTAAATAGAACACCTCCCCAAAACGGTAGTATAAGAAGCACCATACAGAAGCTAACGTTCATTTTATTTTTTAAGCCTGGTGTACAGTATAACTAGGAGTATTGGATCTTTCTTTTTTGGCTCATTGCTGTTGAATAAGGTCCATTGAATGTCCAAAAAATTAAATTTATATATATTTATATATATTATTTTATTATTCTGCCTTATAATTTTCACATGACTTCTACTTTACCCTACTTTGATAGGCTATTTATTCTTTGTGGTCTCCTTCAGTAGTGAATGAGTTAAAAAGCTTCCACTTCTGAGTGTGCTTCTCTTGCCCCCGATTCCTCTCCATTCAAGTGATGAAGAGGTGAAGAGGTGCCCTCCGGAGGAACCTTAGGGGTTAGGAAAGAAATTGGCCTCTGCTGAATTCTCCACTGACAGGAATTATTGCCAACCTCTTGACCCCTAGTTTACTCCGGCAGATTAGCTGAGTACTCCTAAGGGGAATCAGACTGTCCTGGGCCATGTGCAAGTAGATGCACTTCATATTATCCTGCGTGCTAAGGAGAAACCAGGTGAGATTTGGATCACAGTTTACATACACATTGCTGAACTCACTGTCCTTCTAAGGGGCAAAAACAAAAGCCTAGACCGGCAGGTAAAGTCTTGGGAACGTACGGGTGGCCGTTTTTTTTTATAATCACTTCATCAAACTTGGGCTTTTCTATCCTAATACCAAACAAAAATGACTCTTCCAGGAGCAATTTGAATAAAAAAAACAGTGTGCCTTAAAGGGGTACTCCACCCCTAGATATCTTATCCCCTATCCAAAGGATCTAGGCTATGGCACCCCAGACATTTGGTGCATGGAGCTAACTTCGCTCCGTGCCAGATGACCGATGTATCGGGGCGGAGGAGCATGAAGTCAAGGTCACGTCCCGATCATGACGTCATGGCCAAGCTCCCTCAATGCAAGTCCATAGGAGGGGGCATGACGCCTGACATGCCCCCTCCGATAGACTTGCATTGAGCGGGCGTGGTCGTGCCGTCACGAGCTTCCGGCGATGCACCTGATGCTCTAAATTAATACCGGGTGCAGCAGGGAGACCCCCGCGATCAGACATCTTATCCCCTATCCTTTGCATAGGGGATAAGATGTCTAGGGGTGGAGTACCTCTTTAAAGTTCTAATAGGTTGGGAATGGTGGAGGACCAACACCGAACCATAGGAGACTATGGATGGCTATGTTCACTCATAATGGCCCATTTCGGTTTTCTTAGGGGGGGGGAACATTTTTTGGATACAACTCCCAGAGTATCCAAATATTAAAAATGATTTTTTTTCTAAAAAAAAACAAAACAATATTATTTTTATATTTAAAGCAGTGTTTTTTTTCCCTTCATTTTTTTATTTTAATGTTTCAAAGGAAAAAAAATCTTGAACAATTTCAGGTTTTTCCACTGACCCCTAAAGCTGTTACAAAAAGCTTACACTTCATGGATACTGTAACACACTTGTTACACTTGAAATTAAAGGGTTTATTCGACTTTTAAGAATTGATGCTCAGGATATCAGATTGGCGGAGGGTCTAAAAGCCATCACTGCTGACGACGACCATTGAGCACCACAGCCTCTTCATTGTTTACATGCAAAGACGAGCACTGGGAAACACTGAAGAGGGTGAGGTGCTCAATTTTTAATGATGTAGATAAACCCTTTTAGCTGGCCGTACACTTTAAAAAGTTGTCGCACAAATGCCCCAACTTCAAAAATACCTACATGCTCAGTTCAGTTGGGCATGCGTGTGTTATCAATAGGGAGAGGGAAGTAAGTCCCTGACAGACCCTTCTGGTAGCAGCCTATCTTCTTTGACAACAAAGATGGGGGTAATTAAATGTGCCAGTAAATCCCTGGACCTTCACATTCTTTATTGTTGGCCATACATCCTTGATGTAAGTCAGACCAACGTTATTTCATTGTCTGCACAAAGATAGGATCAGCTGATTAACAAGCGTTTTTCTGTTTTTGTCCTTTTTACGCAAGCCATTTATCCTTTCAACCTTTAAGGCCCCTTAAAGATTGGGGGATAAAAGTTTGATTTGCCACAACATCCCCCCCCACACACACACGCCAATTCCCCCCGATTTCCTGAGCAGGCTGTCACCCCTATGGGGCCGCAGCTCAGGGGAGAAGACACGTTTGGTGAATTCAGCAGGGGGAGACAGGGCCTAGTTTAGGAGATCCCACTAGTCAAACCCCCACAATCAGGCACTTACCCCTATGTTTTACAAAACCAGAGTTCCCCTTTAAGTTTAATATATATGATAAGAGAGGATGAGCAATATCACTGCATTGTACTGATGGGGGAGACAGGGCAGGATAGTAAAGGTGGCCACAATATACCTTAGCAGTAAACCCAAACTCTTTAATCAGACAGCTATTTCTACTTTTCTCCCAATGCATATTAAAGTAAGGCGCTGCCAGAAACTTGGCATGTTAAAATTCAATATGTCCAATACTTATTTCCTTTGGAATTGGCAATTATAGAGTTGGGACATTCCAACTCACATAGGTTTTTTGGCCAATCCTACCAACTTTTTCAAATTCTGCCTTTAATTTTATAATGAGTGTAGCCATCCTTACGCTGCACAAATAAGGCACTGTATGCAGTTCTACTGCCACTTCCAGGTGTCTGGGGGGAGGAGACTACAAATTAATCTATGACACTTTTCTGTCATAGAATACTACATGCACTGTCTTCTGAATTAGCAGCCCATATAAACGGTCTATGGCCTGGGAATATCGTTTGCCTAGATCAGAAATTGGCATTGTTGGGAGAGTTTGCCTGTGTCAGAAGCCTCCAACATAACACTTTGGGCTCACACATGTTTACTATAGACAACATTGACACCTAGAGTGCAGTGAGGAGTCAGGCCTATGAGACTCTACACCGGCTGGTGGTCTCCACAAGGAGAAACACTACCCCCCCACCCCCCCCCCCCCCCCCCCCGAAATCTAAGGCAGAGTGTGTAGTAATAGTTTTATGACTCCACTGAAAATATTGTTGAAACTCTTAGAGTGCTATAGTATAAGATCTTATTGTAGAGGACCCCCCCCAATTGCAAGAAGCCACGGCCCTGTGTCTCTAGTAATACATTTCCTTATGTCCAAGTGAAGCCAACGCCACTTCCATTGAGATCATTGGAATTCTAAAATCCTATCAGTGAAGTTGGTAGAAGCCAAGGAGAAATACTTCTTATAAGAATGATGTATCTTCTTTGTTTTTTCTTCTTGACACCTAAATAAAATCTTCACATGCTATTAACCCCTTAAGGACCAAGCATTCTTCCGTTTTTGCACTTTAGTTTTTTCCTCCTTACATTTTAAAATCCATAACCCTTTCAATTTTGCACCTAAAAATCCACATGATGCCTTTTTATTTGAGCCACCAATTCTACTTTGTAATGACATCAGTCCTTTTACCCAAAAATCTACGGCAAAATGGAAATTTTTTTTATTTTGCAACAAAATTGTGCGAAAAAAACACCATTTTGTAACCTTTGGGGGCTTCCGTTTCTACTCAGTACACTTTGCGCAAAAAATGACACCTTATCTTTATTCTGTAGGTCCATACGATTAAAATGATCCCCTACTTATATAGGTTTGATTTGGTCTTACTTCTGAAAAAAATCATAACTACATGCACGAAAATGAATACTTTTAAAATTGTCATTTTCTGAACCCAATAACTTTTTATTTATACATGTACGGGGTGGTATGAAGGCTCATTTTTGCGCCATGATGTGAAGTTTTTAGCGGTACCATTTTTGTATTGATCGGACTTTTTAATTGCTTTTTATTCATTTTTTCATGATATAAAAAGTGAGCAAAAATACCAGGGATGGTTTAAAGGGGTATTCCAGTGAAAAAAATTTTTTTTCTCACATCAACTGGCTCAGGAAAGTTAAACAAATCTGTAAATTACTTCTAATTAAAAAAAAATCTTAATCCTTCCAGTACCTACCAGCTGCTAAAGTTGAGTTGTTCTTTTCTGTCGGACAACAATGCTCTCTGCTGACATCTCTGTCTGTCTCAGGAACTGTCCAGAGTAGGAGCAAATCCCCCTAGCAAACCAATCCTGCTCTGGACAGTTCCTCAGACAGACAGAGGTGTCAGTAGAGAGCACTGTTGTTAGACAGAAAAGAACAACTCAACTTCAGCAGCTGATAAGTACTGGAAGGATTAATGTTTTTTTTTTTTTATAGAAGTAATTTACAAATCCGTTTAACCTTCTGGAGCCAGTTGATATGAAAAAAAAAAGTTTTTTTTTTACTGGAATACCCCTTTACATGTCCCTTTAGATGCCGCGGTCAACTTTGACAGCGGGGATCTGAAGGGTTAATAGCCAGTGCGGCGATCGCTGAATTTTTAACAAGGTCTCTACGGTAGAGCCCACTTTAGCTGCCATATTAGTGAGTGACTTTGTGACAGAAATAAGTTACCATCTAGTATTCGGACATTTCAGCTCAATGACTGGATTCAAGGAACTGTACAGGGAGAGGTTAATCAAAACCTGTCCAGAGGAAAAGTTGCCCAGTTGCCCATAGCAACCAATCAGATTGCTTCTTTCATTTTGCATAGGCCTAGTTAAAAATGAAAGAAGCGATCTAATTGGTTGCTATGGGCAACTTTTCCTTTGCACAGGTTTTGATAAATCTCCCCCTATGGGGGAGATTTATCAAAACCTGTGCAAAGGAAAAGTTGCCCAGTTGCCCATAGCAACCAATCAGATTGCTTCTTTCATTTTGCAGAGGCCTAGTTAAAAATGAAAGAAGCGAGCTGATTGGTTGCTATGGGCAACTTTTCCTTTGCACAGGTTTTGATAAATCTCCCCCTATGGGGGAGATTTATCAAAACCTGTGCAAAGGAAAAGTTGCCCAGTTGCCCATAGCAACCAATCAGATTGCTTCTTTCATTTTGCAGAGGCCTAGTTAAAAATGAAAGAAGCGAGCTGATTGGTTGCTATGGGCAACTGGGCAACTTTTCCTCTGGACAGGTTTTGATTAATCTCTCCCTGTACAGTTCCTTGAATCCAGTCATTGAGCTGAAATGTCCGAATATTAGATGGTAACTTATTCCTGTCACAAAGTCACTCACTAATATGGCAGCTAAAGTGGGCTCTACCGATGAAAGTCCCACACTGATAATAAAGGTTAGCCTTCCTCTTGAACTCGATTATATACAAAGGAAAGAGGCTTATAGACCGGCATTTCCCCTTTGGATGGGTTAATATCACATGTGGTGGGCTTCCAGTTCTCCCATCTTTCACTAGAGCAGGTCACAAACGAAAAACATGTGAAGGAGCTTAAAGAGTTTTGCTTAGTTTATCTCTCAGAAATCACTGTCTGGGGAAGAATCTATCCTGGTTCTCTCAACGTGCATTAAATACAGATATCTCTGGATGTGTCTGTCCGAGCCCCACAGGATACACTTGTACACTTTTGGTACTTACTAATATAAATCCATCATAATCCTCGTGACTTATTTTTCCTTCAGCGCTTACCCTGAAGGTTGCATAGTAAGACCGAGATTCCCCCGGTTGGGGTCATGGGAAGATGGTGCTGCTTTCCACATTCAGACAGTCGAAAAAGTTCAGTTCTTTGTAAAGTCTTTTGAAGGCCTCTGAACATTTCTCTTCTTGTACGTAGAATCTTTGCTGCCGTGAGTTCAAAGTCCCAATTTCTTAATAAGCCTGGCTTATTCTTATTTGGTTAAAGGGGTTATCCAGGAACGAACTTTTATATATCTCTACTGGCTCCAGAAAGTTAAACAGATTTGTAAATTACTTCTATTAAAAAATCTTAATCCTTTCAGTACTTATGAGCTACTGAAGTTGAGTTGTTCTTTTCTGTCTAAGTGCTCTCTGATGACACCTGTCTCGGGAACTGTCCGGAGTAGAAGCAAATCCCCATAGCAAACCTCTTCTACTCTGTGCAGTCTCAGAGACAAGCAGAGATGTCAGCAGAGAACACTGTTGCCAGACAGATAAGCACAACTCAACTTCAGCAGCAGATAATTATTGGAAGGATAAAGATTTTTTTTAATAGAAGTAATTTACAAATCTGTTTAAAGGAGATGTCCGGCGCAGACTTTTTCTATTCCGTCCTGCCCGGGCTGCAAAAAAAGACAAAACAAACTTTCACTTACCTCCATATGTTGCCCCAGAGCTCCGCAACAGCTGATCAGTCGGCCAGGCTGTCTGCTTCCTTTAGCCCGGTACGTCACACGGCGCTTCAGCCTATCACCGGCCGAAGAGATGTCCTGCCTCGGCCTGTGATTGGCTGAAGCGCCGTGTGACGTATCGGGCTAAAGGAAGTAAACAGCCCGGCCGACAGGTCAGCTGTTGCGGAGCTCTGGGTCAACATATGGAGACAAGTGAAAGTTTGCAGCCGGAATAGAAAAAGTCTGCGCCGGACATCTCCTTTAACTTTCTGGAGCCACTTGATATGTTTAAAAATAATTTTTTACAAAGATCTGTACCCAAAGAGCTAGTATAGCTGTCCCAAAGTATAGCTGTCATTTTATATGGTATTATACTAAAAGAAAACGCTGGGGGCATTTTTTTTTTTTTTTTTTTTTCAACTGTAATTTTTATTAAAGATTTTCACATAAAAATAGAAAGTTAGTATAACACATTCAAAGCATAATCTGGGGCAGTGCCCATGGCGATCACATCAGGGCAAATGACAAGCTAAGATAGAGACCAGAGCATTCAGAACAATTGTAGTCTAATACAACTAGCCCCAATCCCAGATAACCCATAAAGACTGTAGTGAATGAACATAGGTTTATAGCCAAATACTCGAAGAGAGAACTAAGACTCTACAACACGAAGACAAAGAGAGAGGACAGAAACAAAGACAAAAAGGAGACAAGGACAACAGAACCTCGGACAAACAACAACAAACAAACAAACAGAAAGGGAGGGGGGGGAGGGGGAACAAGGAGGGAGGGGAAAGAGGGGGGGGAGGGGGAAGGAGGATGTCAGTACCGCCTCAGGGAGGTTGCCTGTCAGAGAAACGGTCCCATGGTTCCCAAACTGAAAGGAAGGCAGGGATAGTATTATTCAAAGAGGCAGTAAGGTATTCTAAAGAGCGTATATCACATATTCGGGAGAGTAGGTCCGATTCAGAGGGAGGAAGAGTCCTCTTCCAGCATTTGGCAACAAGTGTCTTAGCTGCCAAGAACATATGCATAGCCAGTTTAAACAGTTTAAACAGTAACCTGAGGGTCAGGAGGGACCGAGACTCCAAGAACATCTGATACCAAACGACTCACTAACTCCCAGTACCCCGTGATAAGAGGGCATGACCAGAAAACATGAAACAGAGAGCCCAAACCCACCCCACAACGCCAGCACTGGGGGGGGATATCGGGATTCAGCCTATTCAATAACTCTGGAGTATGGTACCAACCCATAAGTAATTTGTATTGAGTCTCCTTATAAGCCGTACATATAGATGCCCTAGAGGCCCGCTCCCATATTATCTTCCATTGAGGGAGAGTGATAGTAGTATTAAGTGCCTCCTCCCAGCGAGACATATAGCGATGAGATACCAGGGCTCCCTCCTGAGGTTGGATTAGCAAAGAATAAATATCGGAGAGAAGCCCCCTCGCCTGAGGTCCACCACGACACAGCCGTTCAAACCCCGTAGGGGAAGACACCACTAGCGCACCCAGCATGGAGGACATAAAATGTCGTAGCTGTGAATAATGAAAACGCTCAGACGAGGGGAGATCCCAACGAGACTGTAACTGAGAGAAGGGCAAGAGGGTACGCACCAAAGGATCAACTACATCCGCCCAGCAAAAAAGGCCTCTAGACCCCCATTCCCTTACCATAAGAGAGGTCCGGCCAGGGGGAAAGCTAGGATGATAAAGGAAAGATTGAAGAGGGGAAGAGGGAGACAGTAATTTAAATTTGACTGAACAGTAATTCCACACATATTTAGAAAATGCCATAGGACCCAGGAGAGGGGAGAGAGTAGGAGCAGAGGCAGGAGGAGTCCAGAGGAGAGCGTTAGGGTGGATAGGCGCCAACCACAGCTTCTCTATTTCCATCCAGCGGCTGTAGGCATGATAGGTGGACCACGCCGCGAGATGGCGCAAATGGGCAGCCCAGTAATACTTCACTACATCCGGGACCGCCAGACCCCCAAACGCCCGCCCAGCCAACATCACGGACATCGGTAGCCGATGCCTTTTACCGTCCCAAATGAACCGAAAAATAGCTACCTGTAGGGAGCGCAGGGCCGACAGCGGGACCCGAACTGGCAGGGTTTCAAAAAAGTAAAGGAGTTTCGGAAGGACAGTCATTTTCACCGCAGCAATGCGGCCAAAAAAAGAAATATATTGCGAGCGCCATTTTTCCATAAGGGCACGGAGATCCCTGAATAGGGGGAGATAGTTGGTAGAGTATAGTGAGGAATAGTGAGAGGAGATCCAGACCCCAAGGTATTTAATAGCAGAGGGAGACCACCGAAAAGAAAAGTTAGAGCGTAAAAGAGTAGAAAGATGAGGGGGAAGGTTAAGAGGAAGAGCCTCCGACTTAGAAAGATTTACCTTGTAGCCAGAAACCACCCCATAGTCATGCAGGACCCTATAGAGAGAAGGAAGAGACAGTAGAGGTCGAGAAAGCGTAAGAAGGACATCATCAGCAAATAAACAAACCTTGAACTCCCTATCATGTAAGGAAATACCAGTTATGTCCGGATCGCCCCTGATCATGGCAGCCAAAGGCTCAATACAGAGTGCAAAGATCAGCGGGGATAACGGGCAACCCTGACGAGTCCCATTAAACAAAGAAAAAGTAGGAGATGGCGAGTGAGGAAGTTTAAGTGAAGCTGTAGGGGAGGAGTAGAGACCCCGCAGTGCAGTCAAAAACTTCCCCGAAATCCCAAATTTCTGTAAGGTAGCAAAAAGGAACGGCCACCCAAGCCTATCAAAAGCTTTCTCAGCATCAAGACTAAGAATCAATGCCTGTTCAGATCTCCGATTGATCAAATCAATCAGGTCCACTACCCTCCTAGTGTTGTCTCCTCCCTGGCGACAAGGGATAAATCCAACCTGGTCCTTATGAACAAGGGCCGGGAGGAAGGAGCATAGTCTAACTGCCAAAACCTTGGAAAAAAGCTTAAGGTCAGAGTTAAGGAGGGCAATGGGCCGGTAACTCGAACAATCGTGAGGATCCTTACCAGGCTTGGGTATGAGGGTGATAAGGGAGTGCAAGAAAGACTGCGGGATCGTTTCTCCGTCTAGAAAGGAATTGAAAAGGGGGACAAGTTTAGGCACTAACAAAGATGAAAATGTTTTATAGTACAGGTAAGGGAAGCCATCCGGCCCAGGGGAGCGACCAGAGGGGAGAGATTTAAGGACCTCAGAGATCTCCTCTCCAGTAATAGGAGCATTAAGAGCGTCCCGGTCTGTCCCTGAAAGAGAGGGCAAACCACATTGAGAAAGATAGGCATCTAAGGCCGCCGTTCTCTCCCCCTGGTCGGATGGCAACTGGGAAGGAAGTGAGTAAAGATTAGTGTAATAGTCAACAAATAGACGAGAGATATCAGCAGGGTGGTAATGAAGCACCCCAGCAGGGTCCTTCAAAGCTGAGGGGGATTGAGCAGCAGCCCGGTCACGCAACCGTCTCGCCAGCATAGTGTGGGCCTTGTTGCCCTTCTCATAGAAACGCTGCCTAGCATAAAGCAATTGCCTCTCAACTTTATGGAGAGCTAAGTCGCTTAAGCGTGCCCGAGCCGCCACCAAGCTCCTCAGGGTCGAAACAGAAGGAGAACACAACAAGAGAGCCTCCAGTCGAGCAATTTCCATACGAAGTTCCCGAGATCGATTCAGAGCACTCCGCTTGAGACCGGCGCCCAGAGCAATGCAATGGCCCCGGATCACCGATTTGTGAGCTTCCCAAAGGATAGCCTGAGAGGATACAGAGCCATCATTGGTGATAAAGTAGTCGGAAATACACTGCTGAATCGATTCACGGGAAGGTAAGGATTTAAGAAGAGAGTCGTTCATCCTCCAATGACAGGATCTCAGAGAGGAAGGGGTAGAAGAAAAAGAGAGAAGAACTGGACAGTGGTCAGACCAGGAGATAGGGTCTAGAGAAGTATCAGAGAGCATGCGCACCATAGGGAGATTCCCAAAAAAATAATCGATACGAGTATGCAATTTGTGGGGATGTGAGTAAAAACTAAAAGAGCGCTCCGTCGGATGGCCAATCCGCCACAAATCGTAGAGCGAGGAGTTACGTATGAGACGTCGAAAAAACGAAGCCAGGCGCAGCTGTGCAGGCGCAGGGGGAGCACTAGTAACAGAATGGCGGTCCAAGGATGGGGAAAAAATGAGGTTGAAGTCACCGCCCACTAACCATGCAGAAGGGGGATACCTCTGGAGTTTAGCAAAAACCCTACGCAGGAAAGGGATTTGCGAAGTGTTAGGCGCATAGACATTACAGAGCAAAAGGGGGACCCCTCCCAGTGTACCCTCCAAGATTACGTATCGTCCCATAGGGTCAGAGAGAGAGGAAGAAACTTGAAGCGAGCAGGACCGAGAGACCAGAATAGCCACCCCCCGCTGTTTTCCTACTTGTGGTAGCTGAGTAAGACTGGGGAAATAGGTGTTGAAGAAATTGGAAAGACCCAGAATGGTCGAAGTGCGTCTCCTGAAGGAAAACTATATCAGCATGTAAACCAACCAACTCCCTTTGGAGTAGGCGTCGCTTAGTGGGGGAATTAAGCCCCTTAACATTCAGGGAGACACACCTGACCATGGCGGGTGAGTGAAGAAAAAGAAACAGCTATAAAGAAGCATACTCACAAGGACAACCTGGCAGGATACACCGGGCAGCATCAAAACCTCAATGGGGACCGGAAAAGAGCAGGGACCAGCAACTGTACGGACAGGAGAAGGGAATCTAAGGCGGGAGAGAAAAAGGGGAAAGGGACAAACAAGACAACAGAAGACCAACAGAAAACAATACCAAATCAAGAGAAAACACAAAGACAAACAAAACGACGAAAGACCAAACAGATACCAGAGAACCAAACAAACAAATAAAGTACAACAGATAATAGTAAAATAAACCATTGACCAGGAAGCCAATGCGGAGGCCAGGACCATCAAGGTGGACCATGAACCAAAGCATGAGCGATCCATAACTATGGCCTCAGGAGGGGAAATGGAAGGAGTCAACTGGAGAACCACCACCAAAAAGGCAGGAGCCCAACTCTGAGGCCATTGCAGAAAAAACACATATGAATAAGAACCACAGGTGACCAAAAAATGCAACTGTACTATAATGATGGGGATAATATAATTCTAGAACAAATGCAGCCGCTCGGAGGGGATAATCTCCGTCAATCAGGGGACCGACAGAGTCCAGCAGGAACCCCCAAGCAAGATGTATTGAGGAAAAAATACAACGTCCCAGTCAGAAACTCAGGGGGGAGCCCGAGCCAGGGCCCTCAGGGCGGGTGGTGAAGACTTCCGCTGGGAACCAGACCGGCGAGCTCGGACTGGTTGCCACACAGGAGGCAAAGGTGGAGGGGGAGACATCAGGTCCCAATCTTCCAACTGAGGTACAGGCAATTCCAAGGTGGAGCAGAAGGCTTGAAGGTCAGAAAAGGAGCGTAAAACAGCGGAGCGTCCATCTCTGCGGGCATGGAGCCCAAATGGAAAATTCCACCTATACGGCACCTGATGAGAGCGTAGGACCTCCAGGAGGGGTTGGAGCAGTCGTCGCTTCCTGAGGGTTAACCAGAACAAGTCCTGAAAAAGTTGAAGAGGAGCCCCATTGAAGTCAAAATGTCTCAGGGACCTAGCCTTAGCCATTATAGCTTCTTTAACCTGGAAATCATGTACACAGCAAATAACATCTCGTGGAGCGCCCGAGGCAGATTTAGGACGAAGCGCCCTGTGAGCTCTGTCCAGTTTGATCCTATGGGAGGGGGGTTCGCCAAGTATCAGGTTAAAAATGGTTTCCAGGGTGGTAAAAAGGTCCTCCTCACGTGCAGCTTCCGGCAGCCCTCGCACCCTAATGTTGTTACGCCTCCCTCTATTGTCCAGATCCTCAACATGGGCATGGAGATCCCCAAGGAAGTCCTTCTGAGAAGCAATGGTAGAGTGGAGCTGGGTAATATACTCTCTGGTGTGATCATGAGCATCTTCCAATCCATCCACTCGGTCAGAGACATGCTGGAGGTCTTGTCGCATAGAGGAGATCTCCGCTCGGCAGGCTTCCTTAACCTCAGCAATAAGAGAGCGGAAGTCCTCCTTAGTAGGAATTTGGGAAAGGAGCTGGCTCAAATCAGGGGGAGCAGAGGAATGCACAGACAGGCCCGAGCAGGGTAAATCAGAGTCAGATGCCAAGTCCCAGGACTGGAGGGCTGGGGTCGGCCCCGGTGGTGCTACCGGCCCAGGTTGAGAGCAGGGGGTCCCCTTAGGAGACAGATGGAGTGCCCCAGAAGCTGGCATGGAGGTCTGCATGGCAGCTTGCTTGGTCCTCTGTGGCTTAGGGGAACGTGAGGGGGTATAGCAGGCTGCTAGAGGGTCCAGAGGGGTAATAGGAGAATGGGCTGGGGAACAGAGGCAGGTCCCACTTGTGTAGGGGAGTGGGAGGCCGAGCAGTAGTGAGTAGCTGAGCTCGGCAGAGAACTTGCAGGAGAAGGCCGGCCCCCCACCAAGGAAGCCCAAGATGGAGTCCCAGCAGGTCCACCCAGCAACAAGGGAGAGGAGCCCACCAGGGACAGCTGTAGAGCGGGGATAGGGGGGAAATCCGCCGTTAACACAGGTCCCCCAGCAGCACTCACCGCCACAGGCAACAGTTCCAGCGTAGGAGAAGAGCCCACAACAGGGGCCGCAGCAGCAGGCAGGAGATCCGGAGCAGGGTCAGTAGCGCTGCTCCCCGACGGCTGAAGCGGGGTCACAGGCTCAGTCACGGCAGCTGCAGTCACCGGCAGTAGAAGCGCAGGCGTCTCTGGTGTCTTCGGCAGATGGTAAGCAGAGAGATCCCTCGTGGGTAGCACTGAGTGAGCGCCGGAACGGGAGCGCAGGCCCAGCGCAGGTCCCGTAATGGCGGCGAGGGAAGAAGAAGCTGAGGCCGGGGACGGCTGAAAGTAGCGTGGTATGCCTCCGGAGGTAGATAAAGTCAGTCGGGCGGGTGCAGAGGGGTTTCGGGCACGTCGGGAATTCTTCCCCATCTGAAAGCAGGGTCACCTTAGGGGATTTAAAGCTCCTTTATGGCCAACAGAGCGGGAGCCCTCTCAATGTGCGGCCATCTCCGTCGGCGCCAAGCCACGCCCCTATGCGCTGGGGGCATTTTGCTTAGAAAATAGAAATATCCGTTTTAGGCGCAGACAATCACCCATTAGGTAGGTAGAGGGGCCCCACTGTTACTTTAAAGAAAAACGGTCATCACTATCTGAACCACAAGCCCTTGGAGCAGTCCCTGCCGGCCTCGATAGAGATCAATCAATCAAGGCCTGCAGGTTCACTATGTAGACATTAGTGGCAATCCTTTGTATGCAAATGTATTCATAAACTTTGATTTATTGAGAATTATCATATCCAAAAATTTTTTCATTATAAAATCCCATAAGGCTCTGTACATTTATTTCATATTCAGAAGACACTTACAGAGCCAAGTGGGCTCAGTCTGCTCGACAACTGCATGGACATATATACAAACCGGAGGACATTAAAATGGTCTTTTCATCAATGATACGTACTAGTATGCCTCAGATATATATACGAGTTGACAAAGGTTCGAGATGACCAAAACATCCATATGAAATGGTATCCGACCTGACCTTAAAGGGGTACTCCGCCCATAGACATCTTATAACCTATCCAAAGGATAGGGGATATGATATCTGATCGCGGGGGGTCCGCCCGCAATCTCCGTGCAGCACCCGAAATTCTGTGCTCCAGTCTCAAAAACCTCAGAGTTTCCGGGACTGGAGATGTGATGTCTCACCACGCCCCATTCATTCATGTCTATGGGATTGGGCGTACCAGACCATAATTATTATACTATTATACTGTTATAATGGAGGGGCAGTGATCAAAGTGGTCTTTACCCTATCCTCCTAGGTGCCGCCATGCCAGAGATATCCTTACAAATCCTAATAGGTAAATGATAGTCTTGGGTGTTCCGTAGCCCCCGCATGCACCAGTTGTCCTTTCCGGTCAGTGTTGCTCCTCACACCCTCTAATGAATATTCATGCTGTTCCCACAGATTAGTGCTCAGATCTCCAACAGGGCTGACCTAAACTACCACTGCGCATGCTTGGGACCTCAGCAAGAAGCAGCTACATTAGGGGGCATGAGGCACAACACCAACTGGGAAGAAGAACCAGTGCAGGTCAGGAATAAGAAAAGCGAGTGCACCAAGACCTTCATTTACATATTGGGACCGGTAAGGATATTTCAGTGTCTCCGGCTTTAAGAGGCAGTACCAGGAGGTTAGTGCGGGTGATGCTGCTGACAGATTCCCTTTAATGAAATTGTTTATAATTCATGAAGTCACTGTGTAATGTCTTCTGATTATGAATTAAATACACAGCGCTGCATTGATTTGTAATAAATATAACAGATATCATTATTTTAAATATTAATTTGTTAGAAATTAATTTTACATAAAAAAGGAACGCTGTTGGCTTCTACATATTGGACGTTGTGCCCGTCCAGCCTAAAATAGTCCCTGAAAGAATGGAGCGCACAGATATTGTTTGTGATTGTGCAGGTTCGGGCAGCACAAAAGTGATGACACGTTCCCCTTAAAGAAGCTTTCTACACTCTATAAGATTATATCTCATCTGTCTGTACCTGCATAAGGTAGAGGTTCAAATCTCAGGACCAAGACTGATGTTCAGGGTGAAGCAAGGGCCCCTGGCACATGGGAGTTCACACTTTTGTCTTTAAAGTGGCTATTGAGCAATAGAAAAACAAAGCTAATTTATTCCAAAAATAGCACCAACCTTGTCCACAGGTGTTTGGTATTACACCTTCACTTTAATGGAAATAAGCGGAAAAACCACACCCAACCTGCAGACAAATGTGGTGGATATTTAGTTATGAAGAAATCAGCTCCACTTCTCTAATGCTGGATGACCTCTTTTAAAGTGGTTATCCAGCTTCTGAGACAATCGGCCAATCATTGACTGAGGCGGGAAACCACTGTGGGCGATGATTGGTTGAGCGGGCAGTCACTGCTGAGCCAAGTATAGTAGCCAATAGTAGCCGGCAGCCATGGTCGTTAGGTCACGGCCATGCCCCCTTGTGACATCACGCCACGCCCTCTCCATTAAGTAGTCACGCCCCCTCCCATAGACATGAATGGAGGGGGAATGGTGTGACAAGGGGCATGGCTGTGATGTCACGACCATGGCCGCCTGCTCCAAGCATTTTGAACAGGATGTATAGAATGCTGGGGCACAGGAGTACCCCTTTAAATAGATGGATAAACCCTTTAAAGGAGCCTTAGGTAGAAAAAACTGTAGAAATATGGCAATAAATGGCATTGTTTATAGCACAAGAAGATCATTATATGCAAATACTGTAACTGGGATGCATGGCTTCTAAAAGGAGAATTTGACCAAACATGAAAGCCTAGACATGGCCGATACTAGTGCTCAACATCAATACTTGGGTGCCAGTCTATGACCAGTAGTACCCAAAATGCTGCAGATGTAGGAATGGCTCCTAAGTTCTAAAATACACCTGCGAGAGGAACACAGGGGTACCTGATTCAGCTAAACATTGCATTTCGATTGCCCATCAATTCACCCAAGGCCACGATCTACACAAGACCCAGTTCATGAAATGTATTTCCTCCAACAAGGCCATAAAACCTAAATATATGATTGCACGGTCGGTAATGATGTGGCGTGTATGCTTGATATTCCATCAGGTGAACCCTTTAGAGGTCAGGGACAAATCCAGCTTCCCCTCCTCTTCTATCCCACAAGTGGTTTTCATTTTGAATAACCAGAGGTTAGAAAAACAAAAAGAAAAGAAAAGAACGCCAGGAACCACATGATTAATCTGCTCAACCTCAAAAGGACATTCCACATTTAGGGGACAGGCGGAGAGCAATTCACAAGAAGGATGCAGAGTCATACTTGTGCTCAGACTTTGAAGGAAACTTTTTATCCTTCGGGATGAAGCTTTTTTTTTGATTTGTAGTTTTTATTCAGTGAAACAGCAACGTATGTGGTAAAGATACAATGTGGCAGGAAGGGAATTACAACAAGATGGATGGAAACACAAAAATTACAAAAATTTAAAACACACAAATACATAAAATATTGTGCTGATGTGTTCTGATCTCTACTGTAGTTAACCTACTTTATCCTCTCATTCGGACTGGGTTATGCTGAAGAGTCTACAGCAACTTGCTGCTGTAGGTGTCATTCCTACAGAAAGAACAAAACGGTCCATTACCACAATGTTAAAGGGGTACTCCACCTCCCCCCCAGCATCCTGAACATTTATTTTCGAACGCTGGCCGTCACGCCCCCTCCCATAGACTTGCATTGAGGGGGTGTGGCGTGACATCACGAGAGGCGTAGCTGTGAAGTCAATGGTGAATGCGTAGGGCCACGCGGTCCTAGCGCCGAAGTATTTTCGGTGGCGCCCGCCAGATTGAAACTCCGCTTGCTGAAGGCCTTAAAGGCCAGACAATAATATATATATATATATATATATATATATATATATATATATATATGAAATAATATATATCTCAACTGGCTCCAGAAAGTAAAACAAATTTGTAAATTGCGTCTATTAAAAAATCTTAATCCTTCCAGTAGTTATCAGCTGCTGAAGTTGAGTTGTTCCTTTCTGTCTGATAACAGTGCTCTCTGCTGACACCTCTGCTTGTCTCAGGAACTGTCCAGAGTAGGAGCACATTCCCATAGCAAACCTCTAATGCTTCGGACAGTTCCTGAGACAAGCAGAGGTGTCAGCAGAGAGCACTGTTGTCAGACAGAAAACAACAACTCAACTTCAGCAGCTGATAACTACTGGAAGGATTAAGATTTTTTTTTTTGTTAATAGAATTAATTTACAAATCTGTTTAACCTGTTTAAGTTTTTACCTGGAATACCCCTTTAATGCATGAGACATTCCCTTTAGTTTCATTGACTGGGTCATTAAAAGCTAGAAGAATAAAATGATTAAGATCACTTTAGACTAAATTTCATGTATTGTTCCCCTAGTGGCAGTAATATGTAGCTTTTGCTTTAACCAATGGCTGTGGTGGACCTAAAGAACCCCTAATGATGTAGTAAAGTAGCTTTTAAGAAATATCTTCTAAAAACAAATTGTAAATGGTTGACTGTTCACTTTATGAAAATTCTGCAACATTTATAATTATATAAATAAAATTTCATTTTATTTATAAAATTCCCTTTTTTATTTGCAGGTATCTTATCCGCAATATGACATAAACTCTTCAGACCATCTTTTAGTGTTCAGCTTAGTACACAATAAAGGAGAAAAGCAGAATTACAATAGTTTTATAAATTATTTATTATCAATTATTGAAAAAAAACAAAAACAAAACAAAAACAAAGGAGAGGTTAAAGACAAACTTTTATTTAACAAATTATATTAAGAATACACACTAATATCACAAGAAAAAAAAAATATCCCCTACTTAAAATACAGGGGTCGTGTTAAATAAATATAAAATAATATGTATACATATACTGCACACTTCCAAGAAATCCTAACAGAAAATGCATAGAATAGCACATTTCAGGAGAGATTTCCTTGTGTTTTCTGGCACTGTGAAAATTGCCCGTCCACAGGATACTGGTTGACCATAGTGTTGGTTTGGCATTATGAACACGACGCCAATGGGCAGGTATGTTTCTGGGAGAAAGCGCCCTGTTTTTCTAGTCTTGTATAACCCCACCGCTAAACATCTTATCCCCTATCCAAATAATAGGGGATAAGAGGTCTGATCACGGAGGTCCCGACGATATCTCCGCGAAGCACTCGGCAACACTGGGTTCCCGTGGCAATGGTCTTCACATCATGACCACTGCCGGAACCCAGCGTTCGCTCAAAACGCCGGGTGCTGCACGGAGATTGCGGGGGTCCCAGCATCAAGATCAGACATCTTATCCCTATCAAGGAGTACGTCTTTAAGAATAAGAATTCTACACAAGCTAAGAAAAGTTGTTTGAGCTCTCGCACCTAGTGCCACAATTTTTTAATTCGGTCTATAATGTGGCAGCTTGAGCCCTTTGTAGATCACATTCAGAAGCTTACAAGATGAAGATTTTAAGGGATGGGTCATACTAGGTGTTGGTTAACCTCACACATTTTGGGCCTCAAATACAGCTGCTGTCTCAATTGGGAGGCCATAAACTATGTTCAGGGTCCTGTTACACCATGTTCAGCAGAGAAGGGACTACACACAATCAGGTACGAGGCATTGTGTTCTCTGCAATAGAGGGTGGTAGTGCATATGTGGCCACTTCTTTGTTGATTTTGTTTCGAGAGTGGGCACAAAGAGCTTTGTAGTACTGACACTGTATAGTACAGAAGATAAAAGAGTGAGTTTAAGGGACGCAGGGTAAGCACTCTGACCACATGCAGCCACCAGTTTACTGCCGCTGCACCAGTGAAAGCAACAGATTATAATTTAAAGGAGTACTGCAGTCTTAGACACTTATACCCTATCCGCAGAATAGGGGATAAGTATCTGATTGCAGGGGTCAGACTGCTGGGACCCCCCGGTGCTCTCCAGTAGGGGGACCCGGGCATTACCGCAGCTTTGCGCAGCTCATGCGTGTGTCATCGACTTAAAAGAGGTCGACGACTTGCCCCCCCCATACAGCTCTATGGGAGAGGCGGGGATGCATGAACGCTGTATCCCCACCTTCCCCATAGAGGAACATGGAGGGGGTGTGTTGACTGCGGCGTGATGCTGCGGCCGACATGTCTCCTGCATGGGAGATTGCGGGAGGCCCAGCATTCGGACGCCCCGCGATCAGACACTTATCCCCTATCATGTGGATAGGGCATAAGTGTCTATGGCTACAGATCTCCTTTAAAGGGGTATTCCAGGCCAAAACTTTTTTTTACATATCAACTGGTTCCGGAAAGTTAAACAGATTTGTAAATTACTTCTATTAAAAAATCTTAATCCTTCCAATAGTTATTAGCTTCTGAAGTTGAGTTGTTGTTTTCTGTCTAACTGCTCTCTGATGACTCAAGTCCCGGGAGCTGTGCAGTTCCTATGGGGATATTCTCCCATCATGCACAGCTCCCGAGACGTGACATCATCATTGAGCAGTTAGACAGAAAACTTCAGAAGCTAATAACTATTGGAAGGATTAAGATTTTTTTAATAGAAGTAATTTACAAATCTGTTTAACTTTCCGGAGCCAGTTGATATATAAAAAAAAGTTTTTGCCTGGAATACCCCTTTAATATTAGCTGGTAGAAGACAGAGACCTTTCCAATAGGGGCCAACTAGAGTAGTTTCCAAACCATTGGTGTTCTTTGGAACCCATAGATTTGCCACTTCTATACATCAACCTAAAAACCAAAGCATACAAGTCCACAAATCTCAGCCTGCATATCAATATTGGGCAAACCTATGGAGTGCTTATACCAAGCATCTTTGAGGTAGGAATGGGAGTAGGGGCTACCCAAAAATCTACAGATAAGGCTATGCTAATGCTGGCATACGGAGGCTTCTCAATCTCCAACTACGATGGTAAGACATCACATCATGTTTTATGGATCGGCATGCACTGTAATTTTTTGACAGATACATTTCAACTTTAAATAACTTACAATGACATTAGTGTTTTTTTTTTTTTTTAGGTATGGACATTCCAATTTTTTTTTTATACATTTTTTGAAATACCGTACAAATAAACCCTCAAAAAGCCCAGTCTGCATAGGACAACAATCAGTTAAATTATTTGACGATCGACTACCTCCGCCGGTTCATCATACTCTTCTTTTTTTTGAATTTACAGAATCCGTTCCTTTCGAAAGTCCATTTAATATTTCATTAAGAGTCCAGCTCTCGCACAATATCGTATTACAGCCGGCGGGATTGCCTCTCATAAACCTTCCGCAGTTTTAATTAAAAAGAATAATTACAAGAAATCTGTCGGTTATGAAATGTATCCTGTATGTGTCTTATACAAAAAGAATTCTAAACACCCCGCAGAATATCTGCTTTATGCCATCTGTCAAACATCTAATCTGCTTTTAGCTTCAGAATGGGAAGAAATGACCATTGTTGTGCTTTGCTTCGAAACACAAAAAAAAATATATATATATATTATTTGTGCTAAAAAGAAAAGGAGCTCAGGTGCCCAGAATTTCATTAAAAATTAATTGAAGTTCCAGAAAGTAATTATGAGTAATTACATATTGTCTGCCATTGTTGAATCTTCTTCTGTTGAAAAGGTATCGCTATCTCATAAGATGATGGCTTATCGCTAGAGTATGCATTCACTCTATGATCAGTAGGCGTCTAACCGCTGAGGATAAGGGTCTATTCACACAACAGAATTTCCGCCTTAAATTAAAGCCCATAGACTTCTATGGGATTCCGCACTCCCATTCACACTTCTGAATTTCCGCTTGCGATCACATGACCTAGCAATATGTCATCACTATACTTCCTTGGTCCTTGAAGAGGCATCAATGTTATTGGCATTGGACACCATTATATCCAGGAATAGAAAAGCACAGCTACTTTCTATTAAAAAACACTTCCAGTCTGTCTCCAGGTTGGGTGTGGCTCTGCAGCTCAGTCCCATTGAAGTGAATGAAGCCAAGTTGTAAAACCACACCCAACCTGGAGACAGACTGGGAGCGTTTTTTTTAATAGAAAGTAGTTGTGTTTTTCTATTCCTGGATAATGGTGTCCAATACCAATATCACTGAAGCCTCATCAAGGACCAAGCCCTTTACTTTAGAATCTACGTGCCCAAAATATAGCCATAGAGTGCCCAACTGCACTCATAATTTTAAGGTAGGCTGTTTAGAATCCTAGAAGCCTATGATGTCCAGCTGGTGACAGCCCCTAATAAAATGATTGTGTATATAGGCATCTTCTGTCTAAACAAGAAGTTTTTGGTGTACGTGGTGATCACCCATAGGTTAAATGGTCGCAACTGGTTCATTCTACAGGTGTTCAGCCCAGTTGGCAATACATTCAGTAACCACTCATAATTTTGATCACTATGGTCTACCACATGCTGATGACTTCATCCAAAGCTGCATCTATACTAGAAACGTATAAGGAAGGGCTTCTAACAGCGGCCCATTCTAAGGGTAAGCATGCATTTTAGGACACTACTGCCCTGTTAAAGAAATTTGTCATCAGTTTCACCTGCACTAACCTGTCAGTACAGACAAGTAGGGCAGGTGACAGTGATGACAACCATACTTACCTGGTCCCGTTCCGTGCACCAGTTCTTCGGCTATCCTCTTCGGTATCTTCTGTTCTGGGGCTGACTTGGAGCATGGGGGGAGCTTCCCGACGTCACCGATCCTGTTTCTCTGGGTCCCGCTGCTAGCAAACAGCAGTCTGACGTCACAAAGCTCTACCCATACTCCAAGCTGGCCCCGAACAGAAGATACCAAAGAGGATTGCTAGAGAACAGGAGCACAGACCAGGAACAGGTAAGTATGGTTGTCATCAGTGTCATCTGCACCACCTGTCTGTACTGACAGGTTAGGTCAGGTGAAACAGATGACAGATTTCCTTTAAGTAGTACAGAGATACTATACTATATATTTACTATACAGACATGTTACTATATTCCCTAACAGCTAGCTGTGAAGAATTTTTCCAAGGGTGATTATGTTATTGCCAACCAAGAGGCTGGAACTGACAACCTTTATAGTTCTATTTGAGAACATTTAAGAACTCCAAAACATCTTCCTCATTATCTTAAGAATAAAAACAACTACAAGTATCTTTTCTTCAACACCGGCATGAGTTCTTCCAAGACTTAAGCTACAAACACTTCATTATGCTATAGAGATGGCTGACCAACTACTGACATTGCGTAGAGTAATATGGATCCTAATAGGCAGATAGGGTCACCTACTCAAAACAAGTGAGGTATGTAGGTTTTATGGCGGATATTGAAAAGATTAGTGGTATGAAGGCTTATTTAGTAAGCAATGCTTAGCTCTCCTCCAGAAGTAAGAAAACTCTATATTAGTCAAACCAGAAGAAGACATCACTAGCCAACCGGCACCCTACTCCATATGGGTGAGGAGCAAGAACTCAGGAACAGTTGTCTACACATGGATGACTCTTCCTCCTAGAGGAAACTGTGGTAGGCTATCATGAGATTCCTCCTTCTGGAGGAAAGCATATTTGCTTATATTTTATGTTGGCTAAGAAAAGGAAAAAACGGTCCGCTTTATGGCGTTTACTTTGTCTGGTATTGCAGTTCAGGCCCAGTGAGTGATTTTAAGCTGCAATTTCTGACAAAGCCCATGTACAATAGTGGTGCTGCATATATGTGTGTGTGTATATATATATAAATTTATACAAAAAAAAAAAAAATAACAACATAAAAATAAAAACACCTTTCTAAACTCGGACCTGCCCATTTAAAGCCTATGGAATAAATACAACATCGTGATATGCACAAACACTATAGGATCTCCCCATTTGCAATGCGCTTTTTAAATGAAGCATGAGTGGGCTTCACCATTCACAAAACCTCATGAGACCCCGGATTAGGTATATTGGCCTTGTTTGGCGAGTTAAAGCGCTATATAGCATCGTCACGTGCCGCCGTCCCTGACTTCTCACTGTTATCGCTTCTACAGAGACTGGAAGTGTGCAGACAAACTTACTATAGGTTAACACTGGAGAGTGTCGAGCCGGCGAGCTCCGCACCTTTAATACAACTCAACATGGCTATTTTTTTTTTTTTTTAAGTAGCTATATGTACAAAATACCAATACAAAAAAACAGATTCTGTTAGAAAAAAATCCACCAACTCTTCACGTTCTGCCACTCCGGCAGGGCAGGGGTTAGAAGTTATGGTTAGCAGCAACGGGTTTCTGCTCAGTAGTATTTGTGCGCGCCAAATGCATTCAGCCATCTTCCTGGATCTCATGGTGGGGGCATCTGTTGGCAACGGGCAGGACTGGGGGGCAGGCGGGCAGCAGCGCTCTGTTCTGTTCTGAAGCTGTAGTCGTACTGTGGGAAGACAAAGCGGAAAAGGTTGTCAGCTGGATATTATTTATAGCGATTACTAAGTAACTGGCCAGACAGATAAGGCGGTTGGTTGTAATTCCGCGCAGTAAGGTTAAAAACTATATATCAGCACTGCCATCTTGTGGCTGAAAACAAAAATGGCAAGTGATCATAAATTCTGTTTAATCTATCGCACATATAGAAACACAGACATCAGGAATGTGTATGGCGCTTTAAGAGGTGCTAACATTTTAGGTTCTCTAAAATGTAACCTCATTCGTTGACTTGTGCACATATTATACAAACATATATATACATATATATATATATGACAGCAAAGAAGATAGTCCGGCACAGAACTGTAGTATACAGGTAAAAACTCAGAATTTTATTTCAGCAGGACGCAGTACACAGAAGCCTGACGCGTTTCGCACCGGAGTGCTTAGTCGTAGGTAACAAACAACCACAATGAACGTCTTAAAATACACAAAATAGCGGTCACATGACCATACACATCATAAAATCGTTCACATACAAAACATGGCGCTGGAGCATCGAGTTGGGAAACACCAATTTTTTGGAACATGTTCACACCTGGGTGCGCCCAAGGCATTTGTTGTTTCAATAGGATTATTCTAAAGAACAATGTAAACATTTACATCATTGATTCCTGACTTGAGTCGAGGAAAACCAAATACAAGTACTCATCTGCAAGAACAGTAGTATAGGTATCATGTTTTTAATTTAGAATATTTATTATTAGTGTATATTAATTCACAATTAGATATTAATTTATATATGTATCATACTTAATTATGTTGATAATACATTTGCACATGACTATGTATTTGGGGGTCTAAGGGCAAGTGAGAGCTAAATCTAATCTCTTGTTAAGACCGAGGGGATGCCTCGTGCTAAGGAGGAATATCCAATATGCCTCCCTGTTAAAAAGTTTATTCCTAAGATCTCCCCCCCTCGGACCCAAAGTAACCCTTTCTACTCCCGATACCCGTAGGCCCGTCACATCTCCTCCATGTACCTCCCTAAAGTGACGGGATAGCATCGACATACCTGTAATATTGCTTTTAGCATCTGAGACATGTTTTCTAAATCTCATTTTTAGAGAATTACTAGAACAACCTACATACTGTATCTTGCAGATGGTGCAGGTGGCTACATAGACGATAGACTTAGTATTACAGTTTGTGAAATCCCGTAGTTTATATAGGTTGCCTGTGGAACAAGATGTCACCGTGTCAGTGTTTACCATATGGTCACACGTGAGACATCTTGTATGTCCACATTTCCTATTTCCCACAGTTTTTAACCAATTATATTTGCTACTAGACAATTTGTTACTCTGGAACAGACTGGGCGAAATTTTTGAGCCTATTGAGGGGCCTTTTTTAGATACTATTTCTATACCTTCCGACACTATTTCTTTTAGTATCGGATCAGATTCCAATACTGGTATGTATTTTCTGATGATAGCCTTAATTTGTCCAAAATTTACGCTATATGGTGTTACGAAATATGGTTTGGTGACACTTTTGTTTTTACCCACTATCCCCTCCGTGTTATATCCTCCTCTCCTTGGTTGCTTTCTCCTTGGTTGCTTTCTGCCAACCCTGGTTTCTATCCTGTGGCTTCCCGTGTGGAAGCCCTGGATAGATTCCAGGAGTTGGTAGAGCGGGACCTAGTGAAATTAAGAGATAGGACCTCTTCTGTTAAAATCTATGATAACCTTAATAAATGTGAACGTAAAGCATTGAAAGAAATTATGGATAACAAATCCATTGTTATACGTAATGCCGATAAAGGCGGTAATGTTATTGTCCTAGATGCAGGTCTCTATAAGAAACTTAATACAGAAGTTCTATCAGACACGGATACTTACCTGAAACTTAGAGGTGACCCCACTAAATCCTTCCAAATAGACCTTAAAAAAACGCTTAAGGAGGGTGTAGCTTTGGGAGCTATAAATGAAAAATTGGAAGAATATCTCTTTGTAGCTAATCCCATCACACCGGTGTTTCACTCACTCCCCAAGGTACACAAAGGGGTTTTTCCACCTCCCCTAAGACCCATTGTCGCTGGCATTGGGTCCCTTGTGGAGCGCCTTGGGGAGTGGGTGGACCACTATCTCCAACCCTTAACAAAAATTACCCCCACTTTTATCCAGGATACGAAACATGTCATTAATATCCTGGACAAAATACAATGGAATCAGGAGTTGTCATGGGCAACATGCGATGTTATTGGTCTATATCCATCCATCCCTTGGAATAAGGGACTGGAGGCGTTATCTATACATATGGAAAGATTTAGTACGTACTCCCCTGGTCTGAGGGAATTTATCACCATCGCCACGGAATTTTTGCTTAGGCATAATTATTTCGTGTTCGATGGTGATTTCTACCTTCAGACCAGGGGAGCTTCAATGGGGGCGAAATACTCCCCCTCCTTTGCGAACATTTTTATGTTCCAGTGGGAACAGATGTTCATCTTTAATATTGACAACCCCTTTAGCAGCCACATATATTGGATCGGACGATTCATAGATGATCTCCTCATAATTTGGGGAGGGTCAGAGGAACAGTTTAAACAATTTGTACATTATGTAGGCAGAAATGATCTTAACCTCAGTTTCACCTACCATTTCGATAAAAAGGAGATTAATTTCCTGGACATCACAGTGGTAGGTGAAGGAGACCATATAGAAATACTCCCGTTCAGAAAGGAGACAGCTACTAATTCGATACTGTTGGCCTCATCCTGCCACCCTAAACATGTCTTGAATAATATCCCCTTTGGGGAACTGTGTAGAACAAAACGGAATTGCTCCAGTGACAGCAAATTTAGAGTGGCAGCATCAGAACTACACAAAAGGTTTAAGAACAGAGGGTACAGTGAGCACACCATTGATTTAGCTCAGGAGAAAGTGAATGGCATTACCAGAAAGGAGTTAGTCACCTACTCTAGGAGAAAGCAACCAAGGAGAGGAGGATATAACACGGAGGGGATAGTGGGTAAAAACAAAAGTGTCACCAAACCATATTTCGTAACACCATATAGCGTAAATTTTGGACAAATTAAGGCTATCATCAGAAAATACATACCAGTATTGGAATCTGATCCGATACTAAAAGAAATAGTGTCGGAAGGTATAGAAATAGTATCTAAAAAAGGCCCCTCAATAGGCTCAAAAATTTCGCCCAGTCTGTTCCAGAGTAACAAATTGTCTAGTAGCAAATATAATTGGTTAAAAACTGTGGGAAATAGGAAATGTGGACATACAAGATGTCTCACGTGTGACCATATGGTAAACACTGACACGGTGACATCTTGTTCCACAGGCAACCTATATAAACTACGGGATTTCACAAACTGTAATACTAAGTCTATCGTCTATGTAGCCACCTGCACCATCTGCAAGATACAGTATGTAGGTTGTTCTAGTAATTCTCTAAAAATGAGATTTAGAAAACATGTCTCAGATGCTAAAAGCAATATTACAGGTATGTCGATGCTATCCCGTCACTTTAGGGAGGTACATGGAGGAGATGTGACGGGCCTACGGGTATCGGGAGTAGAAAGGGTTACTTTGGGTCCGAGGGGGGGAGATCTTAGGAATAAACTTTTTAACAGGGAGGCATATTGGATATTCCTCCTTAGCACGAGGCATCCCCTCGGTCTTAACAAGAGATTAGATTTAGCTCTCACTTGCCCTTAGACCCCCAAATACATAGTCATGTGCAAATGTATTATCAACATAATTAAGTATGATACATATATAAATTAATATCTAATTGTGAATTAATATACACTAATAATAAATATTCTAAATTAAAAACATGATACCTATACTACTGTTCTTGCAGATGAGTACTTGTATTTGGTTTTCCTCGACTCAAGTCAGGAATCAATTATGTAAATGTTTACATTGTTCTTTAGAATAATCCTATTGTAACAACAAATGCCTTGGGCGCACCCAGGTGTGAACATGTTCCAAAAAATTGGTGTTTCCCAACTCGATGCTCCAGCGCCATGTTTTGTATGTGAACGATTTTATGATGTGTATGGTCATGTGACCGCTATTTTGTGTATTTTAAGACGTTCATTGTGGTTGTTTGTTACCTACGACTAAGCACTCCGGTGCGAAACGCGTCAGGCTTCTGTGTACTGCGTCCTGCTGAAATAAAATTCTGAGTTTTTACCTGCATACTACAGTTCTGTGCCGGACTATCTTCTTTGCTGTCAATTGTGTGAGCCGGAGGCGGAACCGGCGTGTCCGCAGCACGAACTCAGGAGCAGCTGCGGGTGTGGTGAGCGGCAATCCATTTTGTATATATATATATATATATATATATATATATATATATATATATATATTTTTTTTTTTTTTTATAAAGTGGAAAATATACTAACGAAATATACTAACGAAATTACACATATATGCAGGTGACAGACTGATGCAAAATATTCAGGCTGCAAATGCCACTTTCTAGCAGCTGCACTGTCTATAGCAGTGTGCCTCCAGCTGTTGCAAAACTACAACTGGATAGCATGCTGGGCACACTCTAATCTACACAGTATTTATTTGGGGGGCACACTTTTTGACCTACACAGTATATATTGGGGGCACATTAACTTACTATGGCATCTACAACACTGGCATGTGTATGTGAGTTTTGTATGGTGTGATAAAGAAGGGTTGAGATACAAGACAGGAGCCAATGAGTTCAATTCTCTAAAACCTACGTAGGTAACGTGTAGCTAAACAAACTCTTCACAACAGACCTCGGTGCACAGAGCCCTGCTTGTCCTCAGTGTACAAAGCCCTGATTGTCCTCAGTGTACAGAGCCCTGATTGTCCTCAGTGTACAGAGCCCTGATTGTCCTCAGTGTAGAGAGCCCTGATTGTCCTCAGTGCACAGAGCCCTGCTTGTCCTCAGTGCACAGGGCCCTGCTTGTCCTCAGTGCACAGGGCCCTGCTTGTCCTCAGTGCACAGAGACCTGCTTGTCCTCAGTGCACAGAGCCCTGCTTGTCCTCATTGCACAGAGCCCTGCTTGTCCTCATTGCACAGAGCCCTGCTTGTCCTCATTGCACAGAGCCCTGCTTGTCCTCATTGCACAGAGCCCTGCTTGTCCTCATTGCACAGAGCCCTGCTTGTCCTCAGTGTACAGCCCTGCTTGTCCTCAGCGTACAGAGCCCTGCTTGTCCTCAGCGTACAGAGCCCTGCTTGTTCTCATTGCACAGAGCCCTGCTTCTCCTCAGTGTACACAGCCCTGCTTGTCCTCAGCGTAGAGACCTGCTTGTCCTCAGCGTAGAGACCTGCTTGTCCTCAGCGTACAGAGCCCTGCTTGTCCTCAGCGTACAGAGCCCTGCTTGTCCTCAGCGTACAGAGCCCTGCTTGTCCTCAGCATACAGAGCCCTGCTTGTCCTCAGCGTACAGAGACCTGCTTGTCCTCAGCGTACAGAGACCTGCTTGTCCTCAGCGTACAGAGCCCTGCTTGTCCTCAGCGTACAGAGCCCTGCTTGTCCTCAGCGTACAAAGCCCTGCTTGTCCTCAGCGTACAGAGCCCTGCTTGTCCTCATTACACAGAGCCCTGCTTGTCCTCAGTGTACAGGGCCCTGCTTGTCCTCAGTGCACAGAGACCTGCTTGTCCTCAGTGCACAGAGACCTGCTTGTCCTCAGTGCACAGAGCCCTGCTTGTCCTCATTGCACAGAGCCCTGCTTGCCCTCATTGCACAGAGCCCTGCTTGCCCTCACTGCACTGAGCCCTGCTTGTCCTCACTGCACAGAGCCCTGCTTGTCCTCAGTGCACAGAGCCCTGCTTGTCCTCAGTGCACAGAGCCCTGCTTGTCCTCATTGCACAGAGCCCTGCTTGTCCTCATTGCACAGAGCCCTGCTTGTCCTCATTGCACAGAGCCCTGCTTGTCCTCAGCGTACAGAGCCCTGCTTGTCCTCAGCGTACAGAGCCCTGCTTGTCCTCAGCGTACAGAGCCCTGCTTGTCCTCAGCGTACAGAGCCCTGCTTGTCCTCAGCGTACAGAGCCCTGCTTGTCCTCAGCGTACAGAGCCCTGCTTGTCCTCAGCGTACAGAGCCCTGCTTGTCCTCAGCGTACAGAGCCCTGCTTGTCCTCAGCGTACAGAGCCCTGCTTGTCCTCATTACCCAAGCCCTGCTTGCCCTCATTGCACAGAGCCCTGCTTCTCCTCAGTGTACACAGCCCTGCTTGTCCTCAGTGTACACAGCCCTGCTTGTCCTCAGTGTACACAGCCCTGCTTGTCCTCAGTGTACACAGCCCTGCTTGTCCTCAGCGTAGAGCCCTGCTTGTCCTCAGCGTAGAGCCCTGCTTGTCCTCAGCGTAGAGCCCTGCTTGTCCTCAGTGTACAGAGCCCTGCTTGTCCTCAGTGTACAGAGCCCTGCTTGTCCTCAGTGTACAGAGCCCTGCTTGTCCTCAGTGTACAGAACCCTGCTTGTCCTCAGTGTACAGAGCCCTGCTTGTCCTCAGTGTACAGAGCCCTGCTTGTCCTCAGTGTACAGAGCCCTGCTTGTCCTCAGTGTACAGAGCCCTGCTTGTCCTCAGTGTACAGAGCCCTGCTTGTCCTCAGTGTACAGAGCCCTGCTTGTCCTCAGTGTACAGAGCCCTGCTTGTCCTCAGTGTACAGAGCCCTGCTTGTCCTCCCACACTTCCTGTATTTGGACTCCTCACAGAGACACAGGCAAGAGCTACAGGGACAAAAATATACACGTTTTTTAACCAATGTATAATATAAATAGACATATAATGGAAATATCTACATTATATAAATTGCTTTTGTTAACCACAGGTACACTTGAAAAGTAAAACTAGATGTCCCCATGTACGAAGAAGGAATGGAGTAATAGGACTGCGGGATTAAACTATAAAGGGTTTGTTTGTGGTCATAGTGACCCAATGGTTCTGCATTAGAGCTTTATACACAACATGACTATCAACAATGTTAAATCTTTATTTAAATATTATATTTATAGATATTATTTTAGATTATTTATACATATTTTTACATTTATAGATTTCAGATTATTTATAGAGATTATTTATAGACCTTTTTTTGTATTTTATATTACTTATAGCTATTATTCTAGATAATTTAAAGGATAATATTTTAGATTAATCATAGAGATTATTTTAGATGCATTGGATCAATAAAGATGGGTTGAAAGCCATTTCATGCCACAAGATAAATCCCCTAGGGGTTTCTGGGCCAATTTAAGTTCCACAAAACCTACTTGGGGAATGAATCCCCTCAGGATTAACCCTGACTAGAAATCCCCCATAAAAATTAACTTTTAATTACGCTCATTAAAATAGTGTCCAAACTAGGAGGTTGCACATCTATTGCTTCTAATTAGCAGTGGTGTTTAAAATTATCAGTACTGTATCCAGTTAAATCCTATAATATCATACAAATGTCTGCCATGCAGACTATTGGTTTATCGTTACTATCTAGTGTACCACGGTGCCGTGCTGCAGCTTGGGCACTCGGTGTACTGACTAGAAAAGGTCTCTGGTACAGTCTGTGATTAAAACATTAATCCTCTCTTCTAAACGTTTTCGCCATTCTGAATGGCTTTCTCAAAGAAATGTGCCTCATTTCTTTGAGAAAGCCATTCAGAATGGCGAAAACGTTTAGAAGAGAGGATTAATGTTTTAATCACAGACTGTACCAGAGACCTTTTCTAGTCAGTACACCGAGTGCCCAAGCTGCAGCACGGCACCGTGGTACACTAGATAGTAACGATAAACCAATAGTCTGAATGGCAGACATTTGTATGATATTATAGGATTTAACTGGATACAGTACTGATAATTTTAAACACCACTGCTAATTAGAAGCAATAGATGTGCAACCTCCTAGTTTGGACACTATTTTAATGAGCGTAATTAAAAGTTAATTTTTATGGGGGATTTCTAGTCAGGGTTAATCCTGAGGGGATTCATTCCCCAAGTAGGTTTTGTGAAAGCCATTTCATATCCTTTAAAATTTGTCATGCAGGTCTGTGTCAGATTATTAAACTTTCTGGATTTTAGGACATCAGTGTAAAGGAACTGTTGTTAATAATAGAATGTACATATTGATACATTTAAAAAAAAGAGAACCCAAGATGACTTTCAGTCCTATAGGATGCATATGGTACTTATGCATGTCACTAAGTGTACTTTGTGTACAAAACTCTTTTCCATGGGGCAGAACCATTATACCATGTTGAATATCAATATCATGCTCCCTCCCATAGACACGAATGGAGGGGGCGTGGCCTTGGTGTCACTTCCCCGTCTCAGAGGCAGCGCACGGCACAGAATGCTGGGGGATGCACAGAGATTGCAGGAGTTCCGCTGCAATCTTATTCCATTTTAAAGCCTTTTAAGCCAGAATACCCCTTTAATACAGTGGGGCCAAAAAGCATTTATTCAGCCACCAATTGTGCAAGTTCTCCCATTTTAAAAGATGAGAGAGGCCTGTAATTTTCATCATATGTATTCCTCAACTATGAGACATAATGAGAAAAAAATCCTGTCTGATTTTTAAAGAATTTATTTGCAAATGATGGTAAAAAAAAATATTATTTGATCAATAACAAAAGTTCATCTCAATACTTTGTTATATACCCTTTGTTGGTAATGACAGAGGTCAAATGTTTTCTGTAAGTCTTCACAAGGTTTTCACACACTGTTGCTGGTATTTTAGTTCATTCCTCCATGCAGATCTCCTCTAGAGCAGTGATGTTTTGGGGCTGTTGCTGGGCAACACAGACTTTCAACTCCCTCCAAAGGCTTTCTATGGGGTTGAGATCTGGAAACTGGCTAGGCCACTCCAGGACCTTGAAGCTCTTCTTACAAAGCCACTCCTTCGTTTACTAGGTCCCCCCGAGTGGTGGGATTTTTGCTCACCATTCTTGTGATAATTTTGACACCACAGGGTGAGATCTTGAGTGGAGCCTCACATCGAGGGAGATTATCAGTGGTCTTGTATGTCTTCCATTTTCTTATAATTGCTCCCACAGATGATTTCTTCACATCAAGCTGCTTGCCTATTGCAGGCCCAGTCTTCCCAGCCTGGTGCAGGTCTACAATTTTGTTTCTGGTGTCCTTCGACAGCTCTTTGGTCTTGGCCATAGTGTAGTTTGGAGTGTGACTGTTTGAGGTTGTGGACAGGTGTATTTTATACTGATAAGTTCAAACAGGGGCCATTAATACAGGTAACAAGTGGAGGACAGAAGTTGTTACAGGTCTGTGAGAGCCAGAAATCTTGCTTGTTTGTAGGTGACCAAATACTGATTTTCCACCATAATTTGCAAATAAATTCTTTAAAAATCAGACAGACAATGTGATTTTATGGATTTTTTTCTCATTATGCCTCTCATAGTTGAGGTATACCTATGATGAAAATTAAAGGCCTCTCTCATCTTTTTAAGTGGGAGAACTTGCACAATTGGTGGCTGACTAAATACTTTTTTGCCCCACTGTAGTTTCTGTATATGGCATTACTAAATTTATTATAAATTATATTATGTGAAAAATGGGAAGACAGTGGTGATTTAACTTTTTCTCTTCCTTTTTTTGGGTGGAGGGGGGGTATTCAAATTTTTTTTCTTACAAATGCTAACAACGTTCCTACGTTCCTGAGCACTGATAACACTGATCAATGGCATGGCATTGATCAGTGTTATCAGTGCTCAGCTTATACAGGCTGCTTGTATTGCTGGAATGCAGATAAGACAGCACGAAGGCAGGTAGGGACCCCGCGATCAGCTTTAAAATGTAAAAAGAAGAGAGAACATTTGAAAATAAAAAAGTCAAAATATTTTAGATTTCCACCTCCCTTGGCCGCATAAAAGAATCTGACTCTAAGAAGCTCTGTCTGCGTAGCTTAGTGATGCCATAGATAAGTTAGTTATACAAACATTTCAGGTGCACATTTTTACTATGGCTAAAATAATACCCCTATAACAAAATGAACAAAATGAGCGGAAGGGGTTACTGCAGTCAAGTGGGAGACTGTTTGTCAAACATAAACCACCTGGAGCTGAATCGCAAGGAGGTGACGGGATCCGAGCAGGAGACAAAGATGTTGAGGATTCGCTAATTAGCTCTTAAGACGACACAATTAGATATGCGCGGCTACCAGCAATTATATCAAGACGGATCTCCAGCCATTGGGGAAAAGGAGAGAGAAACAAAAGGGGTGAGGAGAAGGACGACCAGGGAATATACTCTATGTGTATAGGACATTTACAGCTGCATTTCTAGCTTAATGTGTTCTATCACCTCGCGATGTATCTCCCTTCCGCAAACACACATCATTAAAGTGAATGCTTGGTACCGTCATGAAAAGAATTATAGATTATAGATGTGCATCAGTAAATTACCAAAATGCACTATTTTGGCTGGTTTCTGCTTAGGCTGGGTTCACACCACGTTTTTGCAATACAGTTCCCGTATACGTTTTGAATTTGAAAACCGTACAGAACCGTAGTGAAAACCGTATGTATTGACTCTCCATTGAAAACCCTATGCCAAAAGATGCATCAGGTTGTGTCCGTTTTGCATCCTGTACAGTTTTGTCAGTTTTTCCCCCCAAAACAGTAGCCTACCACGGTTTTTGGTCCGGGTGAAAAACCTTATTGAAATGTATACATTTTTTTTTTTTAACATGGGAGTCAATGGGAACCATACAGGCCCGTATGTGCGTACGGTTCCATCTGGTTTTCACCATACGGTTTTTGACTTTGTACAGATTTTTTTCTTAGAATTTCAATCAAACAAGTGAAACGTTATTCATAATGGAATGAAAACGTAAAAACGTATACGTTTTTTTCTTAAAAAACAGATGCAACCGGACATCATTTTCAAATTGATTAAAATTTGTACACACGTTTTGATACAGTTTAGTCAGATTTTGAGGAAATTGCTTTTTTTTTAAATCAGAAACCTGTGACGGGAACTGTATTGCAAAAATGTGGTGTAAACCCAACCTTACGGAGATGGGCTTTTGCAACTCCAAGTTTAGAGCAGCCCTGCTAACTACCTAGGTCAATGATAGGCTGAGTGGCAGTATAACATATTGGGCCCCGGTACCAGGAAGAAGGCCAGTGGCGGGGCTTAAAGGGGTATTCCGGTACTTAAAAACGTATACTCTATCCTCAGGGGGATAAGTGTCTGATCGAGGGGGTCCCCTGTGATCTCCTGCCCAGGCTCTCCCATAGAGATGTATGGAGGGGACATGTTGGTGCCCGCTCTGTACATTGGGAGACAGACCGTAGGGGGTCCCTGTAGTCGGACCCCCCATGATCAGACACTTATTCCCTATCCCAAGGACAGGGGATAGGTTTTTAAGTACCGGAGTACCCTTTTACTACAGACTGCTGCTTGGCCAATCACTGGTAGAGGTGGGACACTGCTGAGGCCTGCTATTAGCTGAGCTGCAGTCTGACAGGTCAACCCTCAGCAACCAGGAAAAAGACCGGAGACTGGGGCAGTGGAGGGAGTTAAGTCCAGGTTTTTGGTTTTAATGCCAACAGGTTTAAAAACAAACAAACATGTACCTCTTTAGAATAATAAACTAGCAGTTACTTACCTTTCCAATAATTGTTGTTGGCATCCTCATACTTTTGGCATGTTTGTCACGTGACCGCCACAGCCAATCCATAGCCTTGGACGTCACGGGCCATACTCTGGGCATCCTGCCTCTCATCACTAAGCAGTGATGCTCGATGACCACTGATTGGCTGCGGCAATCAGGTGACGACCACTTCAAATGGAAGATCAAGGTGCTAATGGGAGCCTGAACAGAGGATTGGTGTGGAATTGAAAGGTAAGTAACTGCTGATTTATTATTTTAAAGCATTTGGAGCAAATTTTATATAAAAATATTAAACCGGGATAACCCCTTTAATAGTAAGTGAGCAAAAAGCAAGATTCTTGTTATGTCCAGCAAAGACAGGTTGCTGGTTGTAAAAGATTTTCTACATAATGGAATTGGGGATAAAATACAAAAAAATTTGCACTCACCCCAAAATGTCCCCCAACTACAATGCTGGCGATGCTGCAGTCGATCACTATCAGTTTTGGTTCCTACACCGAGTCCTAGCCTAGTTGAGTTGTTCATGTGTGGGGTCCGGGGTGGGAGCCCTAGCTGCCCATATGCCTGAAAAAAGTGAAGTCCCTTACCCATTTCACACCCATCCATATTCTATCCTGGGGATCGGTCTGTCCAGGGGTTTTTGTGTTCATGTTATTGTTCTCCTTCTGGTTGACTTTGTTTCCATGTCTGGGTTCTCCTTCACCCCCGTTGCAATTTTCTCGCAGTAAAGGATCCTCTTCTGTTTTAGTTTCATCCTCTCCTCCTCCTCCTCCATGTTCTCAACGTGTCCACCCTGCTTCCCTCTCTTTTATGTCTTCTCTCTACCTTTACAGTCCCAGAGAGGTGGTCCCTAAAATTCTCAATTTTCTTTCCTACAATGTGGGGAGTTTTACTGGCTACAGGGTTAATTCCGCCAAGAGTATGCTATTGCCTTTAGGTGCGACTCCTCCCGGATGGCTTACTGGTAAGACTGAGCTGGGCATAACGGTGGCCCCTTCTTCCATAACTTATTTGGGCATTTGCATTGGGAAGACCACTGATACGCTTTATTCCCTCAACTTTACGCTGCTCTTTCAGCATATATTGGCCGAATGAAAGTGATGGGAGACATCCCCTCTGTCCTCCTTGGGTAGATGCAATCTTGTTTAAATAATTAGCTTCCCTCGCTTAGTGTATCCCCTACAAACGCTCCCGCTCCTACTTAAGCATACCGATGTTAGGTGCCTCAACATTGCCTTTTAACGTTTTCTATGGCAGGGCAAGCGCCCGCGCATAGCCCTGCAGATACTCATGCTTTGCAAGGCGGAAGGGGGGGGGGGGGGTTGACTTCCCAAATATCACGGTTATAGTTAAGCTTGCTTATTTCGCCACACGCTTGAGTGGCTTCATGCCTCCAGTTACTTTTCCAATCTAGCGGTGGAAGTGGAGCTTGCTACCTCATGGTCTTTGCCAGCACTTCTTTACACCTCTTATGCTAAACTCCCGAAAGGGATTAATGGTTCAGCGCTATTGCAAGATACCATATTGACCTGGAAGGAAGTGCGGAAGGTCTTTGGCCTTCCGTTTCTTACGTCCAAGAGGATGCCCTTGCATGATCCTCCAGAATTCCCTCAGAGTAGGTCTTCCCCGTGGTTGCGCTTATGGTGTTCTAAAGGGGTTTGGACGGTGGGGCGACTGATTCAGTGATGACCGTAGATGGCTCACACTGAGTGAGATGCTTTGTACGTTTGACTTTCCTCTGTCCCACACTCTCTATGTGGGTCCAGGCCTTTTGCTCCTCTAGACTGCTGGTTTTTTTGAAGGAAGCCCCGACCCACACCCTAGATGACATTATTGGTAGTGAACCCCAGAAATAATCGATCTCTGATTTATACGCAGTCTTCCGTGACAATTTTCTCAAATTCGACCCCAAATATGTATTCCGTACGTGGGAGCGATGGACCGGGGATGCTGACATTACAGACATGGCTTTAAGAGGGTGGGACACTGTACGGAAAAATTTTATCAATGAGAGGTGGAGGGAGACTTTTAAAGCTGCGTGAGCTACCTTGAAATATGGTTTTAACATACTGCCCTCTCCTTTCTCGAGCAGGATCACTCATTGTCCTAAATGTAAATCCCCGCTCACAAACATGTATCACGGGATCTGGGAGCGCTCCTGCCAATTACTGGCGTCTCATACAGTCGCACATATGGGACCATTGGAAGGTAAGGGTCCCTTTCACACCACAATAGCTGATATTTCACCAATTACGCCCACCGAAGGGAGAAGGGAGGTTTCCACTGTATGTTCATGTTGTCCTCTTAGTTGCCTTGTGTTGTCTTTTTGCTAAATGGTTGGATGCTACTACTCCAGATTTTCCACTACTGATAGCCCAACTGAAGTCCTTTCCGGAAATGGACCGCTAAGATGCTGAGCGACACTCTGATTCCGGAACCAGGCACTTTTTCCAGAAATGGAAATCCTTTATTGTGACCGCCTCTCAGTGGATCATTGAAATTGTACGACCGTTTAGATGCAGTGTGGAATCTATGAGAGGTTCTCTAGGGGCATTACGTTTTCCGGATGCTTAATATAGTTCACCCGCTTTTTTAAGCATTGTTGATCTCTGTTGAGATCCCCTAGGAGTCAAAGGGGATACTGCTGGGATCGGGTGGCGTTCCAGGGGAGTGGAGCCTTATCCAATGCTAGTCTGTCTGGTAGGGGGCCTAGGGAGTTAAGACATATTGTGCTTCCTTCTCTCAACTGGCAACGCATATTTCTTTCCGAATGGTTATTTCATGATGACCGAAGACACCTTTTCCCAGATCATAGTCTCGTATTCTTCGTGGACGATTAGCGACTGTGCTCTTTTTCATTTTTTCTTTCAGGGGGGTAGGGGGGTATAGGGTGGTTTAATGTATTGGGGGGCATTCTTGTTCCAGGTGGAGTGCTTTGTACTGTAGTGCTTTTTGCCTCTATATTCCCATATTTTGCACATTGTGCCATTTTGTTTTTTTTATAGAAAATCTTTAATAAAAAATATGTTCGGTAATTAACCCTTTAAGGACTCAGACAACTTTGGCCTTAAGGACTCAGACAATTTTATTTTAACGTTTTCGTTTTCTCCTCCTCGCCTTCAAAAAATCATAACTCTTATATTTTCATCCTTGTTTTTTGGGCGACCAGTTGTCCGTTGTAATGCTATCCCTCACTTTACCATAAAATGTATGGCGCAACCCAAAAAAATACTATTTGTGTGGGGAAATTAATTAATTAATAAACCTAATTTTGGAAGGTTTCGTTTTTCACGCCGCAAAATCTACAGTAAAAATTACATGTGTTCTTTATTCTTTGGGTCAATGCGATTAAAATGATACCCATAATTACATACTTTTCTATTACTGTTGCGTAAAAAAAAACGCAAACTTTTTAACCAAATCGGTACGCTTAAAATCCCTCTATTTTGAAGACCTATAACTTTTTCATTTTTTCGTATAGGTGGTGGTATGAGGGCTCATTTTTTTGTGCAGTGATCTGTACTTTTTATTGATACTATATTTGCATATATAAAACTTAATACATTTTTTATAACTTTTTTTTGGATTATTTTTTTAACGTTCACGCCGTTCACCGTACAGTATCATTTGCATTATATTTTAATAGTTTGGATATTTACGCACGCGTCGATACCAAATATGCACATAATTAATTAATTTTTTTTACAATTTTTGGGGGTGAAATGGGGGAAATGGGACAATTTTTAATTTTTATTGGAGGAGGGGATTTTTCACATTTTTTTTCACTTTATTTATTTATTTATTACTTTCAATTTTACACTTTAATAGTCCCCATAAGGGACTATTTAAAGCAATCATTTGATTGCTAATACTGTTCAGTGCTATGCATAGGGCATAGCACTGATCAGTGTTATCAGTCATCTTCTGCTCTGGTCTGCTCGATCTCAGACCAGAGCAGAAGATCCGTGGAAGGCAGCGGAGGCAGTGAGGGGACCTCCATCTGCCGCTCTCGATGATCGGATCGCCGCGATCTGTATTGATCACGGCATCTGAGGGGTTAATGGTGGACATGGTGGATGTCGGCCATTACCGGCGGGTCCCTGGCTGCTATCAGCCGGGACCTGCTGCGCATGACTCGAGCATCGCTCCGATGCTCATGGTCATGTATAGGACGTAAATGTACATCCTGGTGTGTTAAGTACCACTGCACCAGGACGTAAATGTACATCCTGTGTCATTAAGGGGTTAAGTAGACCACTTACTTTAGCAGCGGGCAATGGAGTTGCCAGTTGACAAAGCGCACCATGCTGCCGCAACAAAGTAGTTACACTTTAAAGGGCACTTTACTCATATCCAGACTTGTTCTCTTCTTACCTCCTTCTCAATTTCGGCCAGGGACTTGATGGTTATTCCCAAAAGGTCAACCTGCTGCATCTGAAACAAAGAAACCTCTTTCTGATTAACCAGAATTTAAGAGGTTCAATCAAAAGAAACAGGAATCATTGTATTACAAAAAGTGTAGATTGCATCATTTTCTCAACACAAGCAACGATCAATACAACAGTCTTCTAAAAATCACGACTTGTGGTGCCTTGTAATTCTCCTACTGACCACATGATGGCAGAAAAACCAAAGGAACGGAGAATTCCACAGCTAGCAAAAAGTCTAACAATAAGTATTTATCTTACACAGTAACACTCAAGGGATTGGACATTCAAAAAAAAAAAAAAAATATATATATATACATTTAAAAATTGCCATATTATACGTATAACGAAAAAAAACAGACTAGTAACTAAAATATGTAAAAATAACCTATGCTACTTTATAATTTTTACACATTTTAAGTTTGTGATATTTTATTGGTTAACCAAAAAAGAACTAATAGAATGTAAATAAAAAATAAAAATAAAATTAAAAATAAATAAAATACAGTGATACATTGCTCTTACATTGGTGTTATCCAGCCCGCCAATGCGTTTATTATCAAAGAGCATGGAAACAAGTCTAGGTCTTTGGGAGCAAATAGGAAAGAATTTAGATCAATCTATATACATTGGCTAACATAGGGGTGTCCTGTACAGACTGCACTGAGGGAATATACAGTACGTGCCGCCATGTTGGCATAACCTGTACTCTCACACATGTCTTTCTATATATATTCCCATCAAATAAAATAAAATGGGCCAAAAAAAAAGGTTAGAAAAGTGGTTCTACGTTATTTCCACAGACAGCGCCACTCTTGTACAAGGGCTGTATCTGGTATTGCAGCTCAGCTTTGTTCAAGTAAATGAGGCTAAGGGCCTGTTCACACTGCTATTGTGCTCCGGTGAAGGGAGCAATAGCGGTCAGACCGCCGGAAGGACGAGAGTTGAGCGAAGAAAAAATAAATACCGCTAGTCCTATTTTTTCCCTCCACTCCACACCTCTGTAAAATATCGGACACCCAACAGACCCTATAACAGGGATCAAGTCCTGGAAGAAAAAGTGTGGGAACTCACCCAAGATTTCCACTCAAGGACTGGTCCTGCAGGACTCTTGATAATGGGAACAGGGTTCCTGCAGTGGAAAAAGTGCAGGAACTCCGTTCCCATGAGTTCCTGCAGGACTTGAGCCCTGCCCTATAACAGTCAATGAGATCTGCCAGGACCAGGCTGTGTCATTTGTGCCCAAGGGTCAGTTTGGCACACAAAAAAGAAAACAAAAAAAACAGACCCTATACAGGTCAGAGCATAACGCCTTAACCGCAATACCAGGCACAGTCTATGGACAAGATTGGCGCTGTTTCTCGAAAGGAGATAATTTTTTTCTATTTTCAGAATACAGGTGGCAATAAAGAACCGATGAAATATGATAATAGTAGTTACAGGCACAAGACCTAAAAGCAACACCAATATATTTGACTTTAGCGCGGACTGTACACTTACTGCCTCCGACGCGCAGGCAAACTTCTCTGAAATCATAAAAGGAACGCCATCCATTGCTGGAAAAAAAAAAAAAAGGAATATGATTGAGTGGAAAAGAGAAAACTATATTATATATTATAATAAATATAATAATAATTAATATAAAATAATAATAGTTAGAAGAGAAAAAAAACAACATACAAAAATCACAATTTTTAACAGTTTTTCCCAACCAGGGTGCCTCCAGATGTTGCAAAACTAGAACACCCAGCATGCCAGGACAGCCAAAATTTATAACAGTGTTTCCCAACCAGGGTGCCTCCAGCTGTTGCAAAACTACAAGTCCCAGCATGCCAGGACACACAAAATTTATAACAGTGTTTCCCAACCAGTGTGCCTCCAGTTGTTGCAAAAAAAAACTACAACTCCCAGAATGCCAGGACCGCCAAAATTTATAACAGTGTTTCCCAACCAGGATGCCTCCAGCTGTTGCAAAACTACAACTCCCAGCATGCCAGGACAGCCAAAATTTATAAGTGTTTCCCAACCAGAATGCCTCCAGCTGTTGCAAAACTACAAGTCCCAGCATGCCAGGACAGCCAAAATTTATAACAGTGTTTCCCAACCAGGGTGCCTCCAGCTGTTGCAAAACTACAACTCCCAGCATGCCAGGACAGCCAACATTTATAACATTGTTTCCCAACCAGGGTGCCTCTAGCTGTTGCAAAACTACAACTCCCAGCATGCCCGGACAGCCTTTGGCTGTCCGGGCATGCTGGGAGTTGTAGTTTTGCAACAGCTGGAGGCACCCTGGTTGGGAAACCCTGATTCACAAAACATATCTGTTAAAAAAAAAAAAAATTTAATTTGTGCTGCCGCTCTCAACACATTTCTCATAACCCTATAAAACCGCGCTGCCCGTTACGTGACAGCGAGGATACGGCTCTGACGGTTATTCATAGAAATGTCTCCTGCCCGCCCGGGTCCCGCACAGAGGCGCTCTCATCTGGGCGTCTGTCACATATGAGTTAGGACACCGCCGCTCCGGCATAACAAGCTCTCTCCGTGTCACCTGCAGTCATTAAAAGCTGAAGCCACTTCATCTGGGCGTTCTGCCCCTGTACGGCATACAGAGCGCCAGCCCATGCCAAGGGCTCAGCAGTGTAATTAGCATCCTCCTAAACAAACGAGTTTCCACACAGCTGTAATTAAGCAAGCTTGTAATTAAGTCGATGCCCTTTATCATACAGATCATGCTTAAAAACGCTTTGAAGAATGAATGTGTTATTAATGTGATAATGTCAAATCACAGGCATTCGCCCGGGCTGTCAGCGCGTTTCGCTCCCTCCGCAGATTAGAAAACACATTCCGGGTGCGTGGTGTTGTGCATAAATATGGAAACTACACCAATGTTAAATTTAATTACTTTATGGTAGGATTGGCAAACACTAAAAGTTGCGCGTTTCCAAGGCGAGTTATTAATATGGACTGTGCGTGTACGTTTTTTTTTTTCTGTCCTGTCTATCAGGGACGCGGGGGAAGAAGGTACAGATTGGGGGGGTGGGGTATGCGGCTGCTGAATTCTTGCTACGGCAAAATTGAACAATCGCTAAATTAGGATTTTTGAAGACGATGAGGACAACACTTCTGGTCTTAAAGGGGCACCCCTGTGGAAAACTTTTTTTTTTAAATCAACTGGTGCCAGAAAGTTAAACATATTTGTAAATGACTTCTATTAAACAATCTTAATCCTTCCAGTACTTTTTAGGGGCTATATACTACAGAGGAAATGCTTTACTTTTTAGATTTTTCTGATGTGATGACCACAGTGCTCTCTGCTGACCTCTGCTGTCCATAGCAGCATATGTTTGCTATGGGGATTTTCTCCTGCTCTGGACAGTTCCTAAATTGGACAGTAGAGGTCAGCAGAGAGCACTGTGGTCATGATGTCAGAGAAATCTAAAAAGTAAAGCATTTCCTCTGTAGTATATAGCCCCTAAAAAGTACTGGAAGGATTAAGATTTTTAACAGAAGCAATTTACAAATCTGTTTAACTTTTTGGCACCAGGTGATTTAAAAAAAAAAAAAAAAAAAAAAAAAAAAAAGTTTTCCATGGGAGTACCCCTTTAAAGGGAAGGTGTCATCAGAAAATGGCCTATTGTTTAAATTATATCTATGTTAAACATATTTGTTAGCAATATTATTTTTTTCAAATTTTTGAAAATTTTTGGTTCCAATATTTTTTTTCTTCTAATTTTCCATTTTACAATCTATATCAATGTTTCCCAACCAGCGGCACGCTGATATAGATTGTAAAATGGAAAATTAGAAAAAAAATTTGGAACAAAAAATTATCAAAAATGTGAAAGAAATAAAAAAAAATTGCAAAACTACAACTCCCAGCATGCCTGGACAGCCTATTACTAAACGCAGTTAAAAACGGCTTAAGAAAGTGTAAATAATAAATTAGAATAAAAAATAGGAAAAAAAAGAAAAACAACTGTTGGAATCTGGTGCTGATCAGCAAAAAAAGAAAAAATATATAGTCGCTACGTTTACTTCAAGGGGACGGCCATTGCAACTGACCCAATGCAGTATTCTCACAGCTGAAATTCCGATTTAAGGCCTGTCCACATTCTGGACATTCAGCCACCAAAATCATGGGCAGTAGGACCGCGTGGGTGTGCGCCGTGTCATAGCTGGCAATGCAGTCCTCTACACAGTGGTACAGATTTATCAAACTCTGTGAGAGAAAAAGTGGAGAGATTTTCCCACAGCAACCAATCACAGCTCAGCTTTCACTTTACCTCAGCTCATGAGCTGAGCTGTGATTGGCTGCTGTGGGAAAATCCCTCCACTTTTTCTCTCACAGAGTTTGATAAATCTGTGCCAATGTACGGAACTAATATAAAAGTGAAGCTCAAAGATGAATGGGCAAACTAATACCGTACATTTATTAAAATACATAAACACCAGTCAGCATATCATACTGGGCTGACACCCACCGGGCCCTAGGAGGTGCAGCTTACAGTAAGGCAAAACAGAATTCTAATAGGTATATACACTTATGTGTAGAAACTCAATAGTAAGATCAACCTAAAATACTGACAACACTATAAAAAACACTGGCCTTCAAGAATACAGTGCCGTGCAAAAATATTCACCTCCCTTGACTTTTTTGGGGGGGATTTTAATGCTTCACAACCTGGAATTAACATGGATTGTTTGAGGATTTAGATCATTTAATTTACAGAACATAGCCACAACTTTGAAGATTTTTTTTTATTGTGAAGCAAACAACAAATAGAAAAAAAGTCAATGGGGGAAATTTATCAAAACCTGTGCAGAGGAAGAGTGGTGCAGTTGCCCATAGCAACCAATCAGATTGCTTCTTTCATTTTCCACAGGCCTCTAAAGAGGCCTGTGGAAAATGAAAGAAGCAATCTGATTGGTTGCTATGGGCAACTGCACCACTCTTCCTCTGCACAGGTTTTTGATAAATCTCCCCCAATATGCATAACTATTCATAACTAAGTCAATACTTTGTAGAGCCAACTTTTGCGGCAATCACAGCTCCAAGTGGCTTTGGATAAGTCTCTATGAGCTTGCCTCATCTTACCACTGGGATTTTTGCCCATTCCTCCTGGCAATACTGCTCCAGCTCCTTCAAGTTGGATGGTTTGCGCTTGTGAACAGCGATCTTTAAGTCTGACCACAGATTTTTGATTGGATTGAGATCTGGGCTTTGACTTGGCCATTCCAACACATTTACATGTTTCCCATTCAACCACTCAAGTGTCGCTTTAGCAGTGTGTTTGGGGTCATTGTCCTGCTGGAAGGTGAACCTCCGTCCTAGCCTCAAATCATGCACAGAGTGCTACAGGTTTTGCCCAATATCATCCCTGTATTTAGCACCATCCATCTTTCCCTCAACTCTGACCAGTTTCCCAGTCCCGGCTGCTGGTGTTCTTTGGGTGATGTGATATGTTGGGTTTGCTTTGATGGCCGAAAAGTTACATTTTAGTCTCATCAGACCAGAGCACCTTCCTCCATACATTTTGAGAGTCTCCCACAAGCCTTTTTACAAACTCAAAACAAGCCTTTTTGTTTTTAGTTGAAAGTAATGGCTTTCTTCTGGCCCCTCTGCCATAAAGCCCAACTCTATGGAGTGTACGGCTTATTGTCATCCTGTGTACAGATACTCCAGTCTCTGCTGTGGTGCCTCTCTGATTAATGCCCTCCTTGCCAGGTCCGTGAGTTTTGGTGGGTGGAAGGTTTGCTGTTGTGCCATGTTCTTTCCATTTGGTTATGATAGATTTGATGGTGCTCCCTGGGGATCATCAAAGATTTTGATTTTTTTTTTTCTTACAACCTAACCCTGACTTGTAGTTCTCAACAACATTGTCCATTACTTGTTTGGAGAGTTCCTTGGTCTTCATGCCAGTGTTTGGTTACTGATGCCTCTTGCTTAGGTGTTGCAGCCTCTGGGGCCTTTAAAAAAAGGTGTATATGTAATGACGGATCATGTGACACTTAGAGTGCACACAGGTGGACATCATTTCACTAATTATGCGACTTCTGAAGGTAATTGGTTGCGCCAGAGCTTTCTATGGACTTCCTAACAAAGTGGGTGAATACACGCACATATATACGCGTATACACAATATACGCACATGCCAATTTTCTGTTTTCTATTTCTAAAAAATACACTGCTCAAAAAAATAAAGGGAACATTTAAACAACACAATGTAACTCCAAATCAATGACACTTCTGTGAAATCACACTGTCCACTCAGGAAGCAACACTGATTGACAATCAATTTCACATGCTGTTGTGCAAATGGAATAGACAACAGGTGGAAATTATAGGCAATTAGCAAGACACCCCCAATAAAGGAGTGGTTCTGCTGGTGGTGACCACAGTCCACTTCTCAGTTCCTATGCTTCCTGGCTGATGTTTTGGTCACTTTGGAATGCTGCCGTTGCTTTCATTCTAGTGGTAGCATGAGACGGAGTCTAAAACCCACACAAGGGGCTCAGGTAGTGCAGCTCATCCAGGATGGCACATCAATGCGAGCTGTGGCAAGAAGGTTTGCTGTGTCTGTCAGCGTAGTGTCCAGAGCATGGAGGCGCTACCAGGAGACAGGCCAGTACATCAGGAGACGTCGAGGAGGCCGTAGGAGGGCAACAACCCAGCAGCTAGACTGCTACCTCTGCCTTTTTGCAAGGAGGAGCACTGCCAGGGCCCTTCAAAATGACCTCCAGCAGTCCACGAATGTGCACGTGTCCACTCAAACTGTCAGAAACAGACTCCATGAGGGTGGTATGAGGGCCCAACGTTCACAGGTAGGGGTTGTGCTTACAGCCCAACACCATGCAGGATGTTTGGCATTTGCCAGAGAACACCAAGATTGGCAAATTTGCTACTGGCGCCCGGCTCTTCACAGATGAAAGCAGGTTCACACGGAGCACATGTGACAGACATGACAGAGACTGTAGACGCCGTGGAGAATATTCTGCTGCCTGCAACATCCTCCAGCATGACTGGTTTGGCGGTGGGTCAGTAATGGTGTGGGGTGGCATTTCTTTCGGGGGCCGCACAGCCCTCCACGTGCTTGCCAGAGGTAGCCTGACTGTCATTAGGTATCGAGATAAGATTCTCAGACCCCTTGTGAGACCATATGCTGGTGCGGTTGGCCCTGGGTTCCTCCTAATGCAAGACAATGCTAGACCTCATGTGGCTGGAGTGTGTCAGCAGTTCCTGCAAGGCATTGATGCTATGGACTGGCCCGCCCGTTCCCCAGACCTGAATCCGATCATGTCTCGCTCCATCCAGCGCCACGTTGCACCACAGACTGTCCAGGAGTTGGCGGATGCTTTAGTCCAGGTCTGGGAGGACATCCCTCAGGAGACCATCCTCCACCTCATCAGGAGCATGCGCAGGCGTTGTAGGGAGGTCATACGGGCACGTGGAGGCCACACACACTATTGAGCCTCATTTTGACTTGTTTTAAGGACATTACATAAAGTTGTATCAGCCTGTAGTTTGGTTTTCCACTTTGATTTTGATTGTCACTCCATATCCAGACCTCCATGGGTTGATAAATTTGATTTCCAGTGATAATTTTTGTGATTTTGTTGTCAGCACATTCAACTATGTAAAGACAAAAGGATTTCATACGATTAGTTCATTCATTCAGATTTAGGATGTGTTATCTTACTGTTCCCTTTATTTTTTTTAAGCAGTGTAGTTTTATTTATATATTTTTCTAATTTCACTTCACCAACTTAGACTATTGTGTTCTGATCCATCACATAAAATTTGGATTAACAAACCATTGAACTTCAAGCGCAACTGTCATGAACTCTGGGTGCTATAACCTGCACACAGCCTTTGTACTGTGTGCAGATGGTGTGTACAGCAATGTTATTACCTTATTTTTGCAGGCTTTCATGACCCCAAAAAATGCTTTTGGTCACAGCCACTGACAGTCGGATAGGCGTGGCAAGAGGTACGCGATGCCCCGCTGCCACGCCCACCCCCTGTATGTCAGCGCTGGGACCCCTGTGTGATTGACACACAGGTCCCAGTGCATGTGCCATTCAGTTCCCGATACTAGGGGCAGAGAGGAAGCGTGCTCTCTGAATCTAGCACTGCGCAGGTGCACTGAGGAGGCAGACGGCAGCGGGAGCGAGCGCTTGCCTGGATAAAACGCGACGGCGCACATGTTATAAGAGCTGAAGGGCGAATGTGCTGGGTCCTGGGTGTCAGTCACAAAGCGGTCCTAGCGCTGACGTACAAGGGGTGGGCGCGGCGGCGGTGGGGCATCGCATACCTCGCGCCACGCCTATCCGACTGTCAGTGGCTGTGATCAAAAGCATTTTTTGGGGTCATGAAAGCCTGCAAAAACTTAGGTAAAAAAAATTGCTGTACACACCATCTGCACACAGTACAAAGGCTGTGTGCAGGTTATAGCACCCAGAGTTCATGACAGTTGGGCTTTAAGGCTGTAATGTACCACAATATGAAAAAAGTCTTGCTGCCTTCATGTAAACACTTGTTAATGCATACAGTCAGGGAAAAGTTGGTAGAGTTGTACCACTAATTTTGCACAGTGATTTCACATGCCCATAAGGAGATCAGCATCGGGACAATCGTGCATACGCTGTTAAGATCTATAAACACAAGTCTTATTGCACTTGAATAAAACACAGCTTGGTACCAGGTACCTCTCAACCTCCAATGCGCGGTCCACGGAGTGAGTGCGGGAATTGCTCCTCTGTGGAATCCAGCCGCTGACAATTGAAGCCGCAGACAGGCTGTGTGAGTGATCCCTTTAGGTTGAGTATAGCAAGCAATCTCTGCATTTGGGCAGACAAAGCAACACACTGCATTGTTATGTCTGGTAATTGGAGGGCGCACACTAAAGAGCGCTCACCCAGCAGATCCCTCAGCCCACTCATAAATTGCGCTGCCTACATGGATGGCTAAAGTCAGCCTGAAATGATCATAAAATATTATATTAATATGTAAATCATCCGGCTGTTACCGTACACTGATTAGTATATAAATTACACCTCATTACATATTACAACCAAATAAACACAAACTGTGTGTACAATGAATTATGGGTGCGACTGCAAGTATTCCACTCCCCAAACCCCTCCTGCTCCCACCAGCCGTCCAGATGCTTTGTTTGTGGACCACTATAAGTATGCCCCATATATAGACTGCATTATGTCACAACAAAAGGGATACAAGCTGAAAGAATCTTCTCAAACTTGAAGATCTAGCATTTGAAAAAGCGTCTGTTTTTTTTCCTTCTTGAAACAGTGCCACTTTTGTCCACAGGCTATATATGGTATTGCAGCTCTGCAAAGGGTTATTACAGTTTTAGTATATAAATATTTTTTGTTAATAAAAAAAATTATATAGTAACTTATCAATAAACAGCTTTACGGGGTGCTATATGTAAGGAGGTAATGCAAAGCTTCAGGAGGAGATCCGACACTTATCCCCTATGCTTTGGATGGGGGATATATTGTCCTTCATTGCAGAACCCCATTAAAGAGTACCTGTCACCAAACTAAACGTTTTAAAATATTGTTCCTTATGTAATTATAAGACACTTTTCTATTTACTTGCTGTTTAATTCCTTTATATGTTTTTAATGTGATTGAAAAAACAGCCACTAGGTGGTTCTGTTCTATTCCCTGCCGCAAGTCAAACAGTTAGTTTGGTCTCCTCCCGGCCTGGCAGGAGACCAAACTCAGGAAGTGCGTTCAGAGCATGGGGAGGCACAGCTCTCACAGGCTTCAGTGATGTCGCGCCTGCTGGGGAACATCCACTTTCTCCTGCCGGGAGCTCACACAATGTGAGCAAGGGAAAAGGTATGATACACAGGTTTTTAAAGTTCAGAACAATTTTTTAAGGGCAGGAGGGGTGTTAGGAGTAGTAAATAAAATATGTTTTGATGACAGGTACTCTTTAAGAAGGATGAAATTGAAGGTGCACAGGGGCACAGTAGAGGCCCATGCAACCCAAAACATACGACCATGCTGAAGGGACCTAAACAGCAATGGGACCATAAAAACCTATTAAAGTGTACCTAGTGACATATCAAAAATTTTAATTGGCGGGGGGGGGGTCTGAGTGTTCAGGAAAGTGAGCAGGGAGAAGTCCCTGCTGCTGTGCACTCCTCTCCCTGCCTTCATTGCCTGTGTGTCTCAATCACATGACACAGAATAGAGAGAGAGGGCGCATTGAGCACGAACTTCTCCCGGCTCGTTCCCCTGATCGGGGTTTAAGAACAATTATCATATGTTTATTTTATGTAAATTGCGTATCAGAATTCTCCAGATCTAAAGAGAGAGAGTTAATAAGTCATCAGAAATGCTCATAATTTTTCCTGCTAATTAATGAATTCAGTTAGCGCTGGCCCCAATAAAAATAACAGCTCTATGTGCGCAAATGTTCAATTGTCTGGCATTGCAGCTATTAGGATAATTGAGCCTTGTAATTAAGATAATACTCAGTCCCTGAAGCCAATTAACAAGACAACAATTAGTCCCGTTCGTTAATGCAAATCAAAGATCTTTCTCTTTATTAGCGGAGCGGTAGAAGAGCCCTGGAGAAAAGGGCCAAAGTGTTTGCACCAATCTCCAGAAAGGTTACACTTATTCCGCTATTAATGCCGACCTTGTCAGGGCGTAATTAGTTATGATTAATCAATGGCGGGGTGAATTCATCTGTCTTATTCTACAGGACCTGACCCCTCAAATTCATTGCCTGTAACACATCAAGTATACAGACGGGATCTGATCCTTCTACCATAAATAATGCATCATAAATAGGAGAAGCATGCAACTTTAACAGAACTCTCCCGACATCCTAGATGTTGTTACAGTGAACCTCAAAGGAGTATATGTTATGGACGACATCGAGGTTGGCACTTTATGTATGGGTTATGGGGGAGGGGGGTAAAATATTGGTATACCGGTTGTTAATTTTAGGAGGTGAGGACAAATGTATGTAGCTAGCCCATTTATTGGGGCCATATTTGCAGCCCCTAGAAAAAGAGTTTGGGGGGGTGCTGTATGTCACCGTTGGCTGTCCGGGAATACTGGGAATTGAAGTTTTGCCACATCTGGAGGGCCACCGTTTGAGACCACTGCCTTACATCATTAGAAGTGAATGAATATTCACACATTATCAGAAGTTACATTGTGTTAATTAAACTCTGCAGGGATTGCTATGTATTGTTGCTCACCTGTAGACAATGTGCATACACATATGAGTGTATTGCCGAGTTAGTGTTTGACTATCCCTCGGCCTCTTTTTTTTTTTTTATATCAACTGGCTCCAGAAAGTTAAACACAGACTTGTAAATTACTTCTATAAAAAAAAAAAAATCTTAAAATAGTAGACAGGTAGAATCCCAGCTTGCACTGCAACCCCTGGTTTACCCTTTCCTCCGGAATAACAGCCCACTGGTTCCTATATAGCGATACAGCTACTCACACTCCCTGCGTATGTAACCAGCGGTGCTCAGTCCATTAAAGGGAACCAATCATCAGATTTTACCCTATATAATGCTTGGCAAAGCATTATATAGGGTAAAATTGTTGTCCTCACCATCACCGGGGGACGCTCCTGCCCCCAGGGATGGTGAAGATATGAAATTATAAACTAGTCACCGCCGCTGCCGTAAGTAGTCACCTGGGCGGGGAGCTCTTCTCATCTACTCCCATTCTTCGGCCGGGAGTGACGCCCCCTCCACTTGATTGATGGGCTGCGTCATTGTTCCTCTCACTGAGCAGACGGAGCAGAGCGATGACGCGGCCCATCAATCAAGCGGAGGGGGCGTCGCTCCCGGCCGAAGAACGGGAGTGGGTGAGAGGAGCTCCCCGCCCAGGTGACTACTTACGGCGGCGGCGGTGACTAGTTTATAACCTCATATCTTCACCATCCCTGGGGGCAGGAGCGTCCCCCGGGAATGGTGAAAATAATGATTTTACCCTATATAACGCTTTGCCAAGCGTTATATAGGGTAAAATCTGATGATTGATTCCCTTTAAGGTAGATATCCAAAATATAGATGCTAGAAGAAAGAACGGGTGGTAACTCACTGTATAACTTCTACTCACGCTTTTATTTTCGGAGCGGCAGGTAACAAACAGTTGCAAAAAGGATTAGCAACGACAATTGTTTCGCTCTTCACGCGCTTCCTCTCGGCTCATTAACATCACGTCACTATAAACCTACATCAGTGCGTGACAGAGAATGTCTTTCTGCCGTGCATCACCTGTTGCCTAGGTAACTCAGGACGCTGATCTGATACCCGTAGGGAGGAGCTTCGATCCGGCTCTGGAGGGTCCGCTGAATACGATTTGTTGGCGACCCTGGCAAACAACAGAGTAAGATCGATGCTTCTTCCAGTGTGACATTTACAAGTCATGTCACCAATATTTACATACATTCTGTCTAAGCCGTCCTCATATTCACCAATACTAAAGCGAGACCCTAAACCTATATGCTTAAATTACAATTCTAATTATTGGATAGTACAAAAACACGTAGACTAAGTGTTACTGGCTAAGAACTAGATTACAAAGAATCGCAGCTAACAGAGCGAAGCCTTGGCTTATAGAAAAACAGTCATATCATTTTTGTCATTTAACCCACTTGGACCTAAAGCATTTGTTTTTAATATCCATCTTGCTTCTCATTGCATTAACAGTCTATTTCGGTCTCCACCATTCTGGGGTATCTCTTGGGTTTCCAATCCTGCAAATGTTATAACATTAAAATCACCATGGTGATCCTCCTATATGCGCAATCAATCTTGGGCAACCTTGTCCTGTTACTATGGACCTACGATGTTCTTTGATCCTCTCAAATAGGCAACGAATAGTCTTGCCTATATAGAACCGGCCGCATGTGCATACCATCGCGTAGACAAAACACCTTGTTTTACAAGTAATCCATAAAATAATGTACCATTCCACGCCTCCTATCGACATATGTTTCATCTCTGGGTTCATTTTACAAAGGGAACATTGTCCACAGCGATGGTTACCCATGAGGACGGCTCTATCCAGCCAAGTAGTAGTTTTGCTGTTAAATTGATTAGGACCCAAGGTGTTGGCTAATGTGCGGTTTCTCCGATATGAGAACGGTGGTTTTTTATTTGCTACTTCAGAAAGCTCAGGATCATTTCCCAAAATATACCAATAATTACAAATTGCATTTTGGATAGTTGGAAAATCTCCTCTCTCCCTTCCCTCTTTTCTTACCCTTTTTCAGGAGTATTTCTCTATCCACTTTTTTGGCCTTCAAATATGCATTTTGGACCTCTTTTGTTGGATATCCCCTAGCCACTAAATGTGCTGAGAGCTCACTGGATTGTTTTTCAAAAATTTCCATGTTATTTTTTATACGTTTTATGTGCAAAAATTGCCCATATGTAATGGCTTTCTTGACGTGAGGGGGGTGAAAGCTGTAGTGAGGCAACGCATTTGTTGCTGTAGATTTTCTAAAAGCTGAGGCTCTGATGTTACCTTCCACTATTTCCACCCTCACGTCAAGAAAGTCAATTTTCTGATCACCATAGACCGCAGTGAATTGCATGTTAAATTCTTTTTCCTCATTCAGGTATGCAACAAAATCGCTAAACTGTGATTCCGTTCCAGACCAGACGATGAATATATATATCGTCCATATACCTTAAAAAAGGTCTTAATGTATGTAAAATAAATTAGCAAAGGAACATGCTGCTGGCATCCCGATAGCCATGCCCGAGTCCTGCCTATACCATGTATAGGCATTGTGGGACAGAATAAATTGTAATGATTCTGTAATGAACAGTCTCACTTTGTGGTCAATACCCAAGGACTGTAGTAATTCTCCTACCACCCGGTAGGATCACCAGTTAATTTAGCATACACTGTGGTATCACTTAACAGCCTATGTGCCTCTTCTAAGTATTACTCTGTGGTCAGAATAATTACATTAGCCCCCCCCCCCCCCCCCCTCATCTGCTTTACGGTAGATAAGATTTTTTTTGCTCGTGCATCCATTTTAATGCCAGTTCCTCTCCCGAGGACAAATTGCTAGAATTCTGAGGGAACAGTAGTGCTTTTACATCACATGTGACTACAGAGGTGAAGGACTCTAAACTTCCCCCTTGTTGAAGTGGGGGACAGAATGTCGATTAATTACCACCGGTGAATATCATTTTCTCCTTCTCTAACTGGGTAGGTGTAAGAATTATGTTTCCTGTTAAGCAATTGTGCCCCTTTAATAATGTCCTGAGGTAAACTTATAGTAGTCAAGAAAGCCATTCTATATGAGCAATTTTTGCACATAAAACATATAAACAATAAGGCGGAAATTTTTGAAAAAAAAAAAAAAAGAGTGAGCTCTCAGCACATTTGGTGGCTAGGGCATATCCAACAAAAGAGGTCCAAAAAGCTTATTTGAAGGTTATAAAAGTGGAGAGAGAAATACTCCTGAAAAAGGGTAAGAAAAGAGGGAAGGGAGAGAGGAGATTTGCTTTCTCTTTTCAACACTGCCCGATGGATAAAACTATACAAAATGCAATTTGTAGAATTGGTATATTTTGGAAAATGATCCCAAGCTTTATAAAGTATCAAATAAAAAAACACTGTTCTCATATCGGAGAAACTGCACATTAGCCAACACCTTGGGTCCTAATCAATTTAACAAGAAAATACTACTTGGCTGGGTAGAGCGGTCCCCATGGGCAACCATCGCTGTGGACAATGTTCCCTTTGTAAAATGAACTCAGAGATGAAACCTATGTCGATAGGAGGCATCAAATGGTCCATAAAAGAATGTATTACTTGTAAAACAAGGTATGTTGTCTACGCGATGGTATGCACATGCGGCCGGTTCTATATTTGAGAGGATCAGAGAACATCGTAGGTCCATAGTAACAGGACAAGGTTGCCCAAGATTGATTGCGCATATAGGAGGATCACCATGGTGATTTTAATGTTTTAAAATTTGCAGGATTGGAAACCCAAAAGATACCCCAGAACGGTGGAGACCGAAATAGACTGTTAATGCAATGAGAAGCAAGATGGATATTAAAAACAAATGCTTTAGGTCCAAGTTTGTTAAATGACAAAAATGATATGACTGTTTTTCTATAAGCCAAGGCTTCGCTCTGTTAGCTGCGATTCTTTGTAATTTAGTTCTTGGCCAGTAACACTTAGTCTATGTGTTTTTGTACTATGCAATAATTAGAATTGTCATTTAAGCATATAGGTTTAGGGTCTTGTACTCGCTTTAGTATTGGTGAATATGAGGACGGCTTAGACAGAATGTATGTAAATATTGGTGACATGACTTGTTAATGCCACACTGGAAGAAGCATCCATCTTAGGCTGGGTTCACACTACGGTTTGTACTTACGGTCCCCGTATACGGCTGGGAGGAGGGTGGGCGGGGCTTAATCGCGGCACCCGCACTCAGCCGTATTCGGGAACCGTATTTAATTCATGTCTATGAGCCGACCGGAGTGAACCGCAGCCTCCGATCGGCTGCGTTTTCGGCCGTATGCGGTCTCCCGACCGTAGGCAAAAACGCAGTTGACCACGTTTTTGCCTGCGGTCGGGAAACCGCATACGGCCGAAAACGCAGCCGACCAGAGGCTGCGGTTCACTCTGGTCAGCTCATAGACATGAATTAAATACGGATCCCGAATACGGCTGGGTGCGGGCCCGCGATTAAGCCCCGCCCTCCCTCCCAGCCGTATACGGGAACCGTAAGTACAAACCGTAGTGTGAACCCAGACTTATTCTGTTTACCAGGGTCGCCAACAAATCGTATTCAGCGGACCCTCCAGAGCAGGATCGAAGCTCCTCCCTATGGGCATCAGATGAGGGTCCTGAGTTACAGGTGACGCACAGCAAAAATATGTTCTCTGTCACGCACTGATAAATGTATATAGACACAGACTAGTGACGTGATGTTAGTGAGCCGAGAGGAAGCGCGTGGAGTGCGAAACAATTGTCGCTTGCTGATCCTTTTTGCAACTGTTTGTTACCTGCAGCTCCAAAAATAAAAGTGTTGGTGGAAATTATAAAGTGAGTTGCCGCCCTTTCTTTCTTCCAGCATCTATATTAAAAAATCTTGAACTGAAGTTGAGTTGTTCTTTATTTTTGTCTGACAACAGTGTTCTCTGCCACCTCTGCTTGTCTCAGGATCTGTCCAGAGTAGAAGCAAATCCCCATAGCAAACCTCTTATGCTTCGGACAGTTCCTGAGACAAGCAGAGGTGTCAGTAGAGAGCACTATTGTCAGAAAGAAAAGAACAACTCAACTTCAGCAGCTGATAACTACTGGAAGGATTAAGATTTTTTAATAGAAGTAATTTACAAATCTGTTTAACTTTCTGGAGCCAGTTGATATAAAAAATTTTTTTTTCCCCTGGACTACATTTAAGTATAACACATATCATCACCTAGTGCTTAGAAGCAGCTTCGGAGGAACATTATAGCCTATTATAGTTTGGTGTTGATGGATTGATCCAAATTAGGGCACGTAACCATGTTCTCCTCAGCCTTTCCAGGGCCCTCGAGCGATATGATGATCCGAATGTTCACCCAACTATAAGTAGCTCTAATAACACCTTCTTTTACTACAGAACATAATTACACACTCAATACTTGTTAAGACTCTTTAAGTGGAAATGAGAAGATGATGACAGTTCACTACAGAAATTGCCGAATGTCAACGTACAGGGGTGTCATCTCTGAAGACGCAAGGAAGGAAATTGTATGGAAACGGGACATTGTCATTGTCATCACCTAAATATGGAAATGTATTGTTAAAGAGTACCTCTCATGATCTTGTTAAATTTTATAACCCTCCCAGTTCACTGCCCCATCATGATAAACCATCCCCTGCCTTTATTTTTATTATTATTTTTTTTTAGTTTTCTACCTTGATATTACTCTGTATTTTCTGCTCAGTCAGATTCACAGACTGAGAAGGGGCGTTCCCCAGCAGGCGTGACATCATCTGAAGCCATACAAGGGAGAACTTGCTCCCTCACTCAGCTACACACAGCCCAGAGCAGTTCAGAGTGAGATGAGCTATGATTGGCTAAGGCTGCACCGCCCCACTCCCCCCCCTCAGCATCCCAGACCACATTTCCTGATTTTGGACTTTTGCCAGGCCAACAGGAGTCCAAAGTCTGTGCAAGAGATGGGGGGGGGGGGGGGGGGAATGTGCTCTGGACAAGTAGAGAGACACCTAATGGCAGCTTTTTAAAACACAAATAAAACATAGAAAACTTCATTTTTTTTAACAAAGTACACTAGAAAGATTTTTTTATTTACCATAAGGAGTGCAATAGCAGAAATTTGTTTTTATATATATATATGATAAAGAGCATTCATAGTCACAAGCCTTGTAGGGTTGAGGGCCCTGGTCACAAGCTTTAAATTCTCCTATAGCGCCACCAAATTGTAATTCACAAACGGGTTGGGTTCTTCAGAACGGGAGATGCTCTAAGAAAGTTCTAAATCAAACAGCCCCATTAACAATGATCTATAATTATCTATATAATATTTTATGGCCCTTTACATTAAAGCGCAACTGTCATGAAATCTTGGTGCAATAACCTGCACACAGCCTTTGTACTGGGTGCAGGTGGTGGGTATAGCAATGTTTTTACCTAATATTTGTAGGCTTTCATGACCCCAAAAAATGCTTCTGATCAAAGCCACAGACGGTCGGATAGACGTGGCGCGAGGTACGCAATGCCCCGCCGCCACCACGCCCACCCCCTGTATGTCAGCGCTGGGACCACTGTGTGATTGACACACAGGTCCCATCACATGCGCCCTTCAGCTAATCTAACGTGCGCACCGCTGCATGTCATCCAGCTAGCACTGCGCAGGCGCACTGAGGAGGAAGACTGCGGCGAGAGCGAGCGCTTGCTGGATGACACGCAGCGGAACACACGTTAGATTAGCTGAAGGGCGCATGGGCTGGGACCTGTGTGTCAATCACACAGTGGTCCCAGTGCTGACATACAGGGGGTGGGCGTGGCATCGCGTACCTCGTGCCACGCCTATCCAACCGTCAGTGGCTTTGATCAAAAGCATTTTTTAGGGTCATGAAAGCCTGCAAATATTAGGTAAAAACATTGCTATACCCACCCCCTGCACACAGTACAAAGGCTGTGTGCAGGTTATTGCACCAAGATTTCATGACAGGGTTGCACTTTAAAGCACCCAATTATATGACAGTTTTGTATTATACGGATAAGTCAACCATAAAAATAAAAAAATCTGCCCATATTGTGCAAACGTAAAAGGTTACACATGAAGGACTTTAATTAATTGCAGGGAAAAATGTCATTAACAAAAAAAAAAAAAAAAAAAGAGAGAAAATTGAGTCCAAGGAACACAACAATTTATACTATACACATACAATACCCCCAACTTCGCCGCCCACGCCCCCCACCCCTAAAAAAAAAGTATCTATAAGCTGTTTTTCATATTTCAATTCTAAAAATCTAATTTAAATGTGCACTTTTACTTTAAAAAACAGTTTTGACATGTTAGAGAGACATTGTCAAAAGTTTTCAGTCTGGCCCAGTAATTCCCAACTGGGGTGCCGTTTGGCAGTGCCCGGGGTGCCACGGGCTCCAAAGGGGAAAACTTTTTTTATTTGAATTTCCCTCCTGGCGCAAGTGTCAGCGTCATTCGCTGAACACTTCCGCCAGAGAGGATCCTGCTTTGGGACGCCGGGTGGGAAAGCATACAGAACAGCGTAGGTGAGGGCTTGGGGAGCGGGGATAGAATGTATGCAGGGGCAGGGACAGAAGCGGGGGTGTTTGAAAACAGGGGCAGAAGCAGGGAGGGGGTTTGAATTAAAACAGGGGCAGAAGCAGGGGGGAGGGGTTTGAATGAAATCAGGGGCAGAAGCAAGGGGGGGGTGGGGGTTTGAATGAAATCAGGGGCAAGAGCGGTGAGGTGAATGAAAGCAGGGGCAGGAGCGGTGGGGTGAATGTAACCAGGAGCGGTGGGGTGAATGTAAGCAGGGGTAGGAGCGGTGGGGTGAATGTAAGCAGGAGCGGTAGGGTGAATGTAAGCAGGGGCAGGAGCAGTGGGGTGAATGGAAGAAGGGGCAGGAGCAGGGGGCTGAATGGAAGCAGGGGCAAGGGGGGTGAATGGAAGCAGGATTTTTAATGAAAACGGGCGCAAGGGAAGAGGGGAAGGGTTTGAATGTAAGCAGGGGCAGAAGCAAGGGGGGGTGGGGGTTTGAATGAAATCAGGGGCAAGGCAAGAGCGGTGAGGTGAATGAAAGCAGGGGCAGGAGCGGTGGGGTGAATGTAAGCAGGAGCGGTGGGGTGAATGTAAGCAGGGGCAGGAGCGGTGGGGTGAATGGAGACAGGGGCAGGAGTGGTGGGGAATGGAAGAAGGGGCAGGAGCGGTGGGGAATGGAAGAAGGGGCAGGAGCGGTGGGGAATGGAAGAAGGGGCAGGAGCAGTGGGGTGAATGGAAGAAGGGGCAGGAGCAGTGGACTGAATGGAAGCAGGGGCAAGAGCAGGGGGCTGAATGGAAGCAGGGGCAAGGGGGGGTGAATGGAAGCAGGATTTTTTATGAAAATGGGCGCAAGGGAAGGGGGGAAGGGTTTGAATGTAAGCAGGGGCCGAAGCGGGAGGGCTTAAATGTAAGCAGGAGCAGAAGTGTGTGTGTGTGGGGGGGGGGGGGGGGGGTTTGAATGGAAGCAGGGGGGGTTTGAATAGAAGCAGGGGAGGTTTTTGAATGGAAGAAGGGGCAGGGGAGGTTTGAATGGAAGCAGGGGCAGGGGGGGAATGGAAGCAGTGGGGGGGGGGGGTCAATGGAAGCAGTGGGGGGGGGGTGAATGGAAGCAGGGGTGGGTGGTTGGGTGGCTGCAGGTGAATGTAATCAGTGGCAGGGGTGGATAGGTGGCTGCGGGGTGAATGGAAGCAGTGGCAGGGTGGATGGGGGGTGAATGGAAGCAATGGCGGGGGGAATGAAGGCAATGGTGCTGGGAGGCAGCAGGCTGGAAGCAACATGGGTGGGTGGTTGGCTGGAGGCAATTGGGTGGGAGGCTGAAGGCACAAGATGAGAGTTGGTGGGTGGCTGGGAGTCTGGAGGCAATATGGGAGTATGAAGGCAATAGTGGTGGGTGGATGGAAGTCTGGAGGCAGTAGTGGTGGGTGGATGGAAGTCTGGAGGCAGTAGTGGTGGGAGAAAGGCTGAAGGCATTTGAGAGGTTGGAGGTATTTGTGTGTGGGAGAGGCTGGAGGTATTGTGTGTGAGAAGGGGGTTGGAGGTATTTGTGTGTGGGTGGGGAGAGAGGTTTGAGACATTTGGGAGGCTGCTGGAGGCACTGTGTGCATGTGTGAGGCTGCTGTGGGGCACTGTGTGTGTGTGTGTGTGAGAGGCTGCTGTGGGCACTGTGTGCATGTATGAGGCTGCTAGAGGCACTGTGTGTGTGTGAGGCTGCTGTGGGCACTGTGCATGTGTGAGGCTGCTGGAGGCACTGTGTGTGTGTGTGTGTGTGTGTGTGAGGCTGCTGGAGGCACTGTGTGTGTGTGAGGCTGCTAGAGGCACTGTGTGTGTGTGAGGCTGCTGTGGGCACTGTGTGCATGTGTGTGTGAGGCAGCTGGGGGCACTGTGTGTGTGAGGCAGCTGGGGGCACTGTGTGTGTGAGTATGTGGCTGCTGGAGGCAGTGTGTGTGTGTGTGTGTGTGTGTGTGTGTGTGTGTGTGTGTGAGGCTGCTGGAGGCACTGTATGTGTGGCTGCTGGAGGCACTGTATGTGTGTGTGTGAGGCTGCTGGAGGCACTGCATGTGTGTGTGTGGCTCCTGGAGGCACTGTGTGCATGTGTGAGGCTGCTGGAGGCACTGTGTGTGTGTGTGTGTGTGTGTGTGGTTGCTGGAGGCAGTGTGTGTGTGAGGCTGCTGGAGGCACTGTGTGCATGTGTGAGGCTGCTGGAGGCGGCACTGTGTGTGTATGTGTGTGTGTGTGTGGCTGCTGGAGGCACTGTGTGTGAGGCTGCAGGAGGCACTGTGTGTGCATGTGAGGCTGCTGGAGGCACTGTGTGCATGTGTGAGGCTGCTGGAGGCACTGTATGTTTGTGTGGCTGCTGGAGACAGTGTGTGTATGTGTGTGAGGCTGCTGGAGGCACTGTGTGCATGTGTGAGGCTGCTGGGGGCATTGTGTGTGTGTGTGCGCATGTGTGAGGCTGCTGGAGGCACTGTGTATGGGGCTGCTGGAGGCATTGTTTGTATGTGTGAGGCTGCTGGGGGCATTGTATGTGTGAGACTGGAGGCACTGTGTTTGTGTGAGGCTGCTGGAGGCACTGTGTGTGTGAGACTGAAGGTATTTGGGGGGGGGGGGGGGGGAAAGATAGGATGATGCTGGAAAAGTACGGAGCCTAATATGTATTTTTTTTTTTTTTAAGGTTCTGTGGTGAAGAGCTGTGACTGGAAAAAACCATAATGACGGTCTGGGCCACATGGAGAAGAAAAGAAAAGTGAATGACTGATCAGAGAAGACATCACCTGTGAGTCCTGCCTATAGCAGCACTGTAATCTACATGGCTAACATATATAAATGATGCGTATTGCTTCTTTGTAGCCATTTGCGACAGGAGGGAATGTGACAAGGGGGGGGAATGTTAAAAGGGGGGGAATGTGACAAGGGGGGGAACGTGACAAGGGGTGGGAATGTGAAAAGGGGTGGGAATGTGAAAAGGGGTGGGAATGTGAAAAGGGGTGGGAACGTGAAAAGGGGGGGGAACGTGAAAAGGGGTGGGAACGTGACAAGGGGGGGGAACGTGACAAGGGGGGGGAACGTGACAAGGGGGGGGAACGTGACAAGGGGGGGGGGGATGTGACAAGGGGGGGGATGTGACAAGGGGGGGGGATGTGACAAGGGGGGGGGATGTGACAAGGGGGGGGATGTGACAAGGGGGGGATGTGACAAGGGGGGGGATGTGACAAGGGGGGGGGATGTGACAAGGGGGAGGAGAATGTGACAAGGGGGAGAAGAATGTGACAAGGGGGAGGAGAATGTGACAAGGGGGTGTGACAAGGGGATGAGAATGTGACAAGGCGGAGGAGAATGTGACAAGGGGGAGGAGAATGTGACAAGGGGGAGGAGAATGTGACGGGGGGGAGAATGTGACGGGGGGAGAATGTGACGGAGGGAGAATGTGACGGGGGGAAAGAATGTGACGGGGGGGGAGAATGTGACGGGAGGGAGAATTTGACGGGGGGGGGAGAATGTGACAGGGGGGGAGATGTGAAATAGGCAGTGGGCATAAAATGGGTAGGTAGATGTGAAATGGAGGCGATTGGACATGAAATGGGGGGATTTCTCCATTTCTTTTATATCGCATCGCATATCGAAATCACAATATTTAGGCCCAAAATCGCAATCGCACATTTTCCCCATATCGTGCAGCCCTAGTATCTACTAAGGGCATCTAACAAATGTGGGGATTACTGATAAGATTCATCAAGACCTGTGCTGAGGAAAAGCTGACCAGTTGCCCATAGCAACCAATCAGATTGCTTCTAGAGGCCTTTTCAAAAATGAAAGTAGCAATCTGACTTTTCCTCTACACAAGTTTTGATGAATCTCCCCATACGTACCTACTAGAGGATTCTACCAAATTGGGGGGGGGGGGGGGGGGAATTACCTACCTAATGGGGGTATTTATCTAATTTGGGGGGAGGGTGGATTACCTACCTACTAAGGGCTTCTACCAAATGGGGAGAAATTATCTACCTACTGGGGGGGATGCGGGTTATGTACGTAATGAGGTCATTTACCCAATGGGTGGAATTATGTACCTACTGGAGGTGAGTTATCTACATGAAGGAGGAGGGTATTAGTTACCTACTGGGGGCATCTACCTAACAGGAGGAAATTATCTACCTACCTGTAGGTATTTTACTAATTATGGGGGGATTATCTACCTTTTGCAGGCATCTACATCTACCTAAACCAAAAATACTTACTTACTGGGACCATCTACATAATGTAGGGGAATTATCTACCTACTGGGGGAGAATTATTTATAAACTGTAGGCTACTACTTAATGGGGGAAATTATCTACAGTATCTCCCATAAGCGAGTAGAACCCCTTTTTTTGTAAATATTTATATATTTTCCTGTGACAACTCTAAAGAAGTGACACATTGCTATAATGTAAAGTAGTGAGTGCACAGTCTGTATAACTGTAGTAGAAGGGAGTTTGGTGCGCGGCAGTCCTCACGACAATCACAAACCGATGAAAGAGCCAGCACCGTAAAAACACAACTTATTAGATTCCTTTAAAATGCCATTTGGAAAGGCTGTATAATGGGGTACATCAGGCAATATAGCAGTAGCAACAGCTAGGCATACATCCGCTGAGAAGCTGAGCGGGGGTCATAGCTGGGTGGTCTCTAATGCCAGACATCACCGATCACAGTGATCCCCGGCTTTAACCCCTTAGACACCGCAACCAAATTTGATCGTAGCGTTTAAAATGCAAGTAAAAATGTCACAGCAGCTCTGTGAAACCTGCCAAATTCTGGACCCGGGAAAGTGTCTACTTCACTCCCTCACAAGAGTCTAGAAAAAGTGTATGTGGTAGAGCTTTTCCCACCATAGCAGAGCTGCGCAAAATTAATCATCCTGCTGCACCTTCTTGATAAATAAGATCCACGCTAGTAAAACCCATCACCCAAATAAACTTGGCAAAATTGCTCTACTGTAGACATTCTTTGATAAATCTGGGTCTGTGTTTCAGTTTTATACTGTACAATACTCCCACCTCCAACCAAGGGGAGGGGGAATATCCGGGAGGGTTCAACAAACTTTATCACCCATGTACACATTAACAACAAACCAAAAAGAAAAAGGAAAAAAGCGAAAATTCCAATATTATATAGAGACATCATATGTACATAATCTGTTTTCAATAATGTAGAATTAGATCAGTCCTATTATTCATCCCATTAGGTTGTATGCTGTCAAACAAATAAATCCACATTGTTTGTCTGTTACGGAGATGCCGGACAAGATCTCCACCTCTCTTATTCTGAACAACCCTTTCGATGCCAGTAAAGATTAAGGTGGAGGTGTTCCCTAAATTCTTAACGGGAAAATGCCAGGAAACATTGGACATGTTAGTGGATGTAGGTCCAGAAGCATGCCTCACATGCTCCTGTATTCTTTTTAGGAGTGATCTTCTTGTACTACCTATATAATTTTGGTTGCATTCTGTACATGTTTTCTTATAGATTATGTATTTACTGTTACAGTTTATGAAATTCCCGATGGGATATGTTTGGTTGTCTATGGTGCCTTCAACTACCAGACATTTTCGAGCATATTGGCACACCACACATCTAGATTCTGAACATTTGAGAAACCCTTTCACAGATAACCAGGTTTCTTTATCTATTTCCTCCACTAAACTGGGAACCAGCAATGATTATAGAGTGGGCGCTCTTCTGCTGGAAAAACGTATACCTTCCTGTTGGAGAGGTTTTAAACCTGGATCACTAAAAAGCATACGTAAAGGCTTATTAACAATACCTTTAATCATACGGAATTCTGTACTATCAGTAGTAACAAATGTTACCTTATTATCAGCTGCATTGGTAGATTTTACCTTGTCTAAGAGATGTGTACGAGCAAAAACCTGACGCTCCTATATCCCTGTTGGACCCGGCCCGTATGTAATGCATTTCAATGAGCCGACCGGAATCAAACGCCGACTCCGGCCGGTTCATTTTTGCCACTTATACAGTTCTCTAAACGGTCATAAAACCGTGGTTTACCACGGTTTTAGGTCCGGTCAGAAAAACGTATACGTGGCAAAAATGTGACGCAAAAATTAAATGCATTACATACGGGCCGGGTCCGGCAGGGATATGGGAGCACCCAGTTTTCGCTCACCCCAGCCATATCCGGTTCCCGTACACTACAAACATAGTGTGAACTGGCCCTAAGAGAGGTGGAGATCTTGTCCGGCATCTCCGTAACAGAGAAACAATGTGGATTTATTTGTTTGACAGCATACAACCTAATGGAACTCACCATTAAAGTGCAAAAAATGTTCGGTTCTTTATTTGCAGAGGTACATCAAATCATCCAGCAGGCCGTCTTACAAAAGCTTCAGCTTGGACATGGGTGACAGCTGTTGCGCGTGCGCAAGGCACGCTTCATCAGACCGCTATAGAGTGTCAGCGCCGGCGGCCGCAACAGACAGGAGGACGAGGAGCGCAGCGCTTGCTGGTGACGTGAGTATTTACCCCGATGGGGACAGTGCTGGGCTGATAATTTGGGGATGGGGGGGTTAGGGAGGATACCGTTATATACTGTGGAACCGCCATAAGTTACAAAAATACCGCAATACACATATTTGGCCATACTGCCCAGCCCTACCACAGATATGGTGTTAATTTAACTTTATGCATTAAATTAAAAAAAAAGACATAAAACATATAGTAGGTCGCTATTGGCAAATGTTACTCTGTTAATTCGACAATATGGGCAAATGTTGCTCCCTTCCTCTACAATAGACTGAAAACATGACCAAGGTTCCCCTTGTTGCCGCTATAAAGAATAAAGACTCCTTCTCTTCTCGGCTTCCCATTCACTTGTACAGTAAATTAAACAGAATTCGACTTTCATACTTAAATAAAAAAAATGATGTGAACTCATCACATGGCGCAGCTCATTGTACTGATTCACAAAAGGGGAAAAAATGGGTTTAATCCTTCTTTGTCAGCGAGAGAAAATGGAACAAGGAAACACAGCCCAGACAAATGTAAGAACAGATTAAATTCAACGTTGATACAGAAAGATAGAATAAAAAAATTAAAAAATAATAATCTTTAAAGAAAAAAAATTAATTTGGTCCAAAATATTTCCAGAGGGGGAGAAAAAAAATATTATAATAATTTTGCATAATCAGCAAGTGCCATCTGGAACAATTAACAAGTCCTCTATAGAAATCTGAGAGCCGTTCACATTATATTATTAAGGATCTGGAATTATACAGGCAATAAATCCATGCGAAACAAAAAAACTGAGAAAAAAAAGGAAAAAGGGGCAAAAAGCCATTTTCGGTGCCTTGTCAGAGCGACTTTAGCTTTGAATACAGGAGAACACTTGATAAAGAAATTATTATGCAAATGACATCCTGTATTTAAAATTCTCCAGGATGGCACGGGTTTTTAGTGCGGACGCCGCGACGCCGGCTTCATGTTTAATTCATGGGCAAGTTCACCTGTCAGTTTGCGATCGGCGATATGGAGGAGCGTTCACAAACAGCGGAGAGCGGCGCTTTAATTGGAAAACTCGGCTGCATCTTTCAATTATTAGGAGTAAATTAAAAGCAGATGCAGACAGCGTATTAAAGATTTCCGAGAGGACGCGGGGAAGCGCGCGTTCATTGTTGTCGAGCCGCCGTAACGGATGTTGAAATGCAAAAAAGAAAACAATTTTGGGCAACAATCTGGTGAGCGCCATTCCGTGTAACAATGGCGAGGACGCTCACATTAACCTATGGCAAGCCGCAGCAGGGCTATTGTCTGAGAGGGTGGGTCAACAGTGCTCGGTATAGATTGTTTTTATGCAAAATCAAAGGAATTTGCTACCTCTATTTTACTCCTGTAGGTTGTGGTTACGTGTAAGCATTTTTTGGGGGGGAAATGGCAGTGCAATTTTTTTTTTTATGGGCTCAAAAAAACAATTAAAAATTGCAACAAAAACTGCAGCTATTTAAAGGGGTATTCCAGGCAAAAACATCTTATCCCCTATCCTTTGGATAAGAAGTCTGATCGCAGGGGGGGGGGGGGGGGGGCCCGCTGCCAGGACCCCCCACCATCCTAGTCCCCCCCCCCCCCCGCTATCTCCCTGTAGCACCCGCATTCTATGCAGAGCTGCGTCTCCTGTTTCGGAAGCCTCTGGGTTTCCGGGACTGGGGATATGACGTCACGCCACGCCCCCTCCATTCATGTCTATGGGAGGGGGCGTTATGGGCATCACGCCCCCTCCCATAGAGATGAAAGGAGGGGACGTGGCGTTCCGGAGGTTTCCGAAACTGGAGACGCAGCCCCGCATAAAATGCGGTTGCTGCTGGGAGTTAGCGGGGGTGGGGGTGGTCTCGACAGCGGGCCCCCCGCAATCAGACATCTTATCCCCTAAGATGAGATATTTTTGCCCGGAATACCCCTTTAATAATAAAAATAAATACGGTAAATAAATAAAAAATCTATAAATAAATTAATTAATTAAGTAAATAAAGAACCACTGTGTGTGACACCAGCCTTCGGGAGAGTTCACAAACAGGCCCAAATTTACTACAACTGTGTACCTTCTTAGACCAGTGTTTCCCAACCAGGGTGCCTGCAGCTGTTGCAAAACCACAACTGCCAGCATGCCAGGACCGTACGGAGGCACCCTGGTTGGGAAACACAATCTTAGACAGTGCAAACTTAGACTAGACAATCTTTAAACCCATTGGATTTACCAAAGTGTATCAGACGGATTGAGAAATCTGGTGTATCTTAAGACTGTCTAGTCTTTAGACCAAACTATTAGTTGGCTTACTTTGAACCAAAATTGTGCACCAAACATTTGCTGCATTTCAGGTGTTATTAGGCCCCACCCCCTGTTTAAACAGAAAGCCCATCCCCTTTATAGAGGCCACGCTCATCAGACCTGGTGTTATTATAAGACACTTTGCTATTTACTTGCTGTTAAAATGATCAACCTTTATAAGTTTTCAATTTGATTGAAAAAATGGCCCCTAGGTGGCTCTGTTCTGTTCCCAAACAGTTAATTTGGTCTCCACCCGGACTTGCAGATGTCCAAAATGAGGAAGTGCGTGCGGGGTATGGCGAGGCACAGCTCTCACAGGCTTCAGTGACTTTGCGCCTGCTGGAGATCACCCACCTTCTCTTGCCGGGAGCTCACACAATGTGAGCAAGGGAAAAGGTATGATACACAGCTTTTTAAAGCTCAGAAATCTTTTTTTTAAGGCCGGAGGGGTGTTAGGAGTAGTTAGTGAATATAATTTGAGTTAGTTTAGAAAATATGGTTAGATGACAGGTACTCTTGAAGATTCCAAGTCTCCTGTGAATAGTCAAGCGGGAGGAGCCGGTCTCATAAATAGTAATTTAAAGGGGTATTCCGGCTTTATACATCTTATATAAACATGAATGGAGGGGGCGTGACATGACATCACTAGGGGGCGTGGCCGGGACATTACATCCCCGTCTCTGAGGCAGCGCCCCTCACAGAATGCAGGGGCTGCACAGACATCGCGGGGGTTCCCAGCGGTGGGACCCCTGCAATTATACATCTTATCCCCTTTGGATAGGGGATAAGATGTATAAAGCTGGAATACCCCTTTAAGTCCAGACTTTCAAGCCAGCTCTAACTGCCAACCACAAATGAGCATACATCGAAATCCACTGTAACATGTAAATAAGCAAGATAATTGGACCCCTCACCAGAACACACATGTGGGAACATCAAGGAAGATCTCTATTTTGTACAAACAGTTTTCCAATTTTCCAAAACATCTAAAGACATTAGCACTAATAATGGGAATTATTGGGACCATGGTCTGATTGGGAGAATCATCCAAATGTCTGAACCTTCCCCAAGGCCATGATATGAGGACAACAGTACTAGCGCGTTTCAGGGTAACATCATCCCACCATTAACTTGCTAGTTTCTTTCCACAATCAATAGAAATGAGTAATGACAGATTCCCTGTGACCTGACTCATCCGGTGAGTGAATGTATGGTCCTTCATAGTAACACAAGGACCCCTCCTCAGCAGCCCCTGAAGGACACGTTGCGCGTCCCACCTATATTCGATTAGTCAGGTCCACCATCTCGCTTTCTCAACCCTTCAAGGCAACTCGACCCTGTTCATTTCTCACACCAGAAAAGATTAAATTAGCAGCTTACAAATAACATGACAGAGGCAGTGTGCCCCGCCAATTCTCTTCCCGCTCACACCGCCTCTATATATGAATTGTATACCTTATCCTGGCAGACAATTTGTCTTTTCAACAGAGAACTCATCAAATCCATCGCTAACAAAATTTGCTCCAGTTACGGATGAAGCCGGCGATGTCCTCGGCTTACTCTTGCCCGACTGCTCATTCAGCAAATATACAATATATATATATATATATATATATATATATATATATATATATATACATATATATACATACACACACAATATACAAATACACAGTACAATATACATACAAGATAAAAAAAAGAAAATCACTGCAACTCCAATGTGTATGGTATGTAAGTAGGACAGTGTTTTGAAACCAATGTGCCTCCAGCTGTTGCAAAAATACAACTCCCAGCATGTCCGGACAGCCTTCGGCTGTCCGGGCATGCTGGGGGTTGTAGCTTTGCAACAGCTGGAGGCAAACTGGATGGGCAACACTGCTATAGTAAGTGCCCTCTCTATTAAAGTAGTTCTGTAGTGAAATAACTTTTCTCTTATCAAAAGGATAGGGGATAAGTTATAGATCGCGGGGGTCCAATCGCAGAAACCCCCCCTTGATCTCCTGAACGGGACCCCGGCAGTCTGCTGGAAGGGGGCGTGCTGACCCCCACACGGAGCGGCGGCCTACAAGCCCCCTTTATGTATCCCATAGAGATACATGAAGGGGGCGGAATGGCCACTTTCAGCAGACTGCCGGGCCCCGTTCAGGAGATCAAGGGGGGGGGGGGGGTCTCAGCGGTTGGACCCCCGCGATCTATAACTTATCCCCTATCCCTTGGATAGGGGATGTTATCTTTCACTGCACTACTCCTTTAACCCGTTCAGGCCCCATGAAATAACGTTACGTCATGGGCAGTTCCGGTCCTCGCCGTGCGGAGATCGGACCGGGATGCCTGCTGAAATCGTTCAGCAGGCATCCCGTGCAAATGCCCAGGGGGGTCATCAGGTTATCACCCCCCCATGTCGGCGATCGCTGCAAATCGCATGTGAATTCACACATGCGATTTGCGGCTATTCCGGCGATGCAGGTCACATGTGACCCGCTGACCCGGAGATATTAGGTGATTGGGGGTGTATGATACACCGCCTATCACCCACTGTATCTATGGGGAGGTGGCGATTTCGTCACCCCCCCAGGATTGCTGCTATTGGCTGGACAATCGTCCAGTCAATAGCAGCCGGCAGGGGAGGGGTTAACAGCATCTTCCCGCAGCTCCCGCCGCTGGCTGAGTTCAGTCAGCGGTCAGAGCTGCTGGAGGAAGACCGGAAACCCCCCTCTGCCGAGATCGGAGCCCCCACAGAAGAAAAGAAGCCCCCCATAGATCAGGGAAAGAATACAATCCAGGGAAAGGTCGGGTAAAAGTAAAAAAAAAAAAAGTTAAATTCAACACCCCCACCCCCCCCCCGACCCCCTACCTCCCCCGCCGACGAACCGCCACCGTAGAGAAAAGGGGATGGCTCGCCAGGCATTTTCAGTAGCGGAGGCATATGCTTTTCTTGCCTCCGACTCCGAATCTGCCAGTGAGGATGATGAAGATCCAACATTCCTGTGTTCTTCATCCTCCTCATCATCATCTAGTAGTGATGATGAGCCCCCTGCACGGCGGCGGAGACGCCGCCAGGCGAGGCCACGCACCACCCATGATAGTGGCCCAGTGGCCGGCACTAGTGCGAGTGGTGATGCCGCTCGTACTAGGAGTCCAACCCCCCAGACAATTTTACCGGAGCCCCCTTCCAATGAACTTGTCTGGAGACCCCCAGAGGCTTATCAGCCACGGACTGCGGAGTTTGTTGGCGACTCCGGAATCCGGATTGACAATTCTGGATTCACTGAAATTGACTATTTCAGTTATTTTTTTCAGTGACAGTTTTGTCAATCTGATGGTGGAGCAGACGAATCTGTACGCCAGGCAGTTCATCGCCCACCACCCTGATTCTTTTTTGGCCAGGTCCAATGAATGGTACGCCGTCAGTGCGGCAGAAATTAGGACATTTTGGGGCCTCTTGCTGCATATGGCCTGGTCAAAAAGCCAAGTGTCAGACAGTACTGGAGCGGGGACGTCCTATACCAGACCCCGCTGTGCAGTATGGTCATGGCATGGAAGCGGTTCGAGGCCATTTGGAAATGCCTGCATTATGCAGATAATGCGGCATGTCCACCCCGAAGTGATCCTGCTTATGTCATCGATCACTTTGGGGCCAAATTTTTGGAGGCCTACATACCGCTTAGGGAGCTCTCGGTTGATGAGTCTCTTATCAGTTTTAAGGGGAGACTCATCTTCCGCCAGTATATTCCCACGAATATAAACTTCTTGAGAGTACCTCCGGGTACACTCTCAAGTTTAGAGTGTATGAGGGACGAGATTCCCGTATTGAACCCCCAGATTGTTCCCCCACTCTGGGTGTTAGCGGGAAAATCGTTTGGGAGCTTGTGCACCCATTGTTGGATAAGGGTTACCACGTGTACAACTTTTATACCAGCATCCCTCTGTTCACATCCCTTGCCGCCAGATCGACGTCCGCTTGTGGGACCGTGCGGAAAAACCAGAGAGGCCTCCCTCTAAATTTTGTTAAGACACCTATTCCCAAGGGTGAGTCCTGTGCCCTTACCCATGAAAACCTGTTGCTGGTCAAGTATAAGGATAAGAGGGATGTCCTTATGCTGATCACTATTCATGGTAACGGCAGCTCACCTGTCCCTGTGCGAGGTACCACAACAACGGTCCTCAAGCCCGATTGTATTCTGGACTACAATTGGTATATGGAGGGAGTTGATCTTTCTGATCAAGTCCTCAAGCCATATAACGCCATGCGGAAAACACGGGTATGGTACAAGAAAGTTGCGGTCTACATGGTACAGGTTGCCATGTACAACTCTTTTGTACCGTCCCAGTACGCTGGCAACACAGGGACATTCCTCCAGTTCCAAGAAGAAGTCCTAAAGGTCCTGATCTTTGGCGACCGGGAAAGAGCAGGCCGGACTTCCCAAGGAACTGAAGTTATAGGTGTGCATGCTGTTTACGCCCAGACATGAGGTATGTCCTTACTCCAAAAAAATGTACTTACAAATTTACAGTGACATTTTCTCCTTTTACCACTTGTGAAAATGAAAAATTTGGGGTAACCCCAGCATTTTAGTGTAAAAAAAATTTTTTTTCCCTTTTCACATCCCACTTAATGAACATTTATCAAACACCTGTGGGGGGTTAAGGCTCACTGTACCCCTTGTTACGTTACTTGTGGGGTGTAGTTTCCAAAATAGTATGCCATGTGTTTTTTTTTTTTTGCTGTCCTGGCACCATAGGGGCTTCCTAAATGCGACATGCCCCCCCCCCCCCATTTCAGCAAAATTTGCAAATGTGACTCCTTCTCTTCTGAGCATTGTAGTGCGCCTGCAGTGCACTTGATGTCCACATATGGGGTGTTTCCATACTCAGAAGAGATGGGGTTACAAATTTGGGGGGTCATTTCCTCCTATTACCCCTTGCAAAAATTGTAAATTTGGGGGAAAACTAGTATTTTTGTGAAAAAAAAAGAAAAAATAATGTACACATCCAACTTTAACGAAAAGTCGTCAAACACCTGTGGGGTGTTAAGGCTCACTGTACCCCTTGTTATGTTCCTTGAGGGGTGTAGTTTCCAAAATAGTATGCCATGTGGGCTTTTTTTTGCTGTCCTGGCACCATAGGGCCTTCCTAAATGGGACATGCCCCCCAAAAACCATTTCAGAAAAAATTGCTTTGCAAAAGCCAGATGTGACTCCTTCTCTTCTGAGCATTGTAGTGCGCCCGCAGTGCACTTGACGTCCACATATGGGGTGTTT